>NC_139512.1:357913068-357963191 GCF_947247035.1 Vipera ursinii | reverse complement strand
CTTCCCTCCCTCCCTATCCTCCCTTCCTTCCTTGTTCCTTCCTGCCTTCCCCTTCTTCCTTCTTCCCGCTCTCTCCTTCCTTTCTCCCTTCCTTCCTTCCTTCCTTTTGTTCCTTCCTGTCTTCCCCTTCCCTCCTCCCTCCCTCCCTCCCGTTCCTTCCTGCCTTTCTTCCTCTTCCCTCCCTCCCTATCCTCCCTTCCTTCCTGCCTTCCCCTTCTTCCTTCTTCCCGCTCTCTCTTCCCCCCTTCTCTCTCTCTCTTCCTTTTGTTCCTTCCTGTCTTCCCCTTCCCTCCTCCCTCCCTCCCTCCCGTTCCTTCCTGCCTTTCTTCCTCTTCCCTCTTTTCTCCCTCCCTCTCTGTCCTTCCTTCTGTCCTTCCTGCCTTCCCCTTCCTTCTTCCCGCTCTCTCCTTCCCTCCCTTCTCCCTTCCTTCCTTTTTTTCCTTCCTGTCTTCCCCTTCCCTCCTCCCTCCCTCCCTCCCGTTCCTTCCTGCCTTTCTTCCTCTTCCCTCTTTTCTCCCTCCCTCTCTCTGTCCTTCCCTTCCTTCTGTTCCTTCCTGCCTTCCCCTTCCTTCTTCCCGCTCTCTCCTTCCCTCCTTTCTCCCTTCCTTCCTGTCTTCTCCTTCCTTCCTCCTTCCCTTCCTCCCCACTTTTCCTCTCTTTTTCTTTCCCTCCCCTCTCCCCTCTCTCGCAAGAACTGAGGAAGCTTCTTGGATGAGAAGCGACACCTTTTCAAAGGAAAGTCCGGTCGTCCTTTGGAAATGCCCCTTGGGGACAAATGGGGCCCGGAGGTCGGAGACCCTTTGTACCCCCCCCCTTTCCGAGGGCCGAGCCGGGGGCCTCACCTGGTTCTTCAGCTGGGCGATCTCCCGCTTGCTGGGCGCGTTGTTCTTCAGGTGGTCCAGCATGACCTGCGCGTCGGCCAAGAGGGCCTTGGTGCGCTTCAGGTCTTTCCGCAGCCGCTTCTCCGCCTCAAAGTCCCGCTGGTTGGCCTGGCAAGGGGGGGGGGGAGGGAGGGGAGGAAGCAGAGCAGTGGTGGGAGGTCTGCAGCCGGGTGTCGCCTCGGCCCCTCCCTGGCGGAACCCACCCCGCAGGCTCTTGGGAGAGCAACCGCCCCACTCCGGAGGACGGGATCACGCGGGGAACTAGCCTGGAATGGCTGCGTTATCACCCGCGGGCACCTCCCCGAATCCGCCCCGTCTAGTCTTTCCCAGAGCAAAGCCGCCGGTTCGGGAAGATTCCCGTCGAACGGGCACCAAGCAATGGAGTCGCGAGCTCGAACTCTCCCCCCCCACGAGGGTCCCGCTCTTCGCCTCGGACAAGGAGGTACCTGGTCGCTGACGGCCACCAGCTTGGTCTCCAGCTCTCTCTTCTCCCGCAGCACCTTCTGCTTCTCCTCGTAGGCCTCTTCCAGCTGCAGCTCCAGCTGTTTCAGCTGTGGGGAGCAAAGAGGGGCAGGTCAGGATAGGCTAAGCCTGGCGGGCGGTCTCTGGCCGCCCCCCCCCCCGCAGCCAGCCTGCCTTGGCTGGAGTGGAGGGACGCCTTTTCTAGAGGCGCACCTGTCGGAGCCCAGATCTACACACACCTGTGTGGGTGTGGGTGGGCGGGTGTCACCTGAGAAAGCGGGGAGGAGGAGGGAGAGGGGGGGAGGGGAACGGCCACATCACCTGAGCGAGGTAGAAAGAGGGCGCCAGATGGAAGGGTCTGGCAAGGGATGTGGACGATGGGACAAGCTCAGAGGGGGGGCGCCAAAACCTGATGGCTTCCCAAACAGCATCCTTTGGGAAAAGCCCACCCCCCCAGCAGGGATTCCGGGGCACCCCCATCACAAGGTGTGTGATTATCCGCCCACCAAATGACACACCCCAGATGTCATTTCTGGCAAGCTGCAAAACCCAAATGGCTCTCCGGAGGAAGTGTGTGTGTGTGTGTGTGTGTGTGTGTGTGTGTGTGTCTGGCGGCCACCTTGCCGGTGCCGGCCGTTTGAATTTTTGATAAGGATTTGATCCTGGTGAGGCTTCGCTTCCGTTCAGATCGATCGGGGGGGGGGCTCTTTCGCCAGGGAGGTTTTCAATATTTGATGTTGAATTGTTGTTGTTGTTGTTGTTGTTGTTGTTTTGCTGCGTTAAGGTTTTATGGGCCGGGGGGATTCTGTCCAGGGCTGTGGTCCCGTAGCGCTGGACTCAAGCAGCATATAAATGTAATGGATAAATAAATAAGCCTGAATAAATTTAAGCGGGCAATCATCTGTCAGGAGGAACAAAAAAAACACTCTGTCTATAGCACGGGTCTTCAAACTAATAATAATAATAATAATAATAATAATAATAATAATAATGATGATGATGATGATGATGATGATGATGTTGGAAGGGAGCTTGGAGGTCATCTAGTCCAACCCCCTTTGATGACTTGTGGACTTCAACTCCCAGAAACCCCTGGTCTATAGTCTGGATCTTCTCCCTCCATGCTTCACAAGCTCCGGAGAATAATAATAATAATAATAATAATAATAATAATAATAATAATAATAATAATAATAATAATAATAATAATAATAATAATAATAATAATAATAATAATAATTATTATTATTATTATTATTATTATTATTATTATTATTATTTTATTTGTATACCGCCCTTCTCCCGAAGGACTCTTATTTATTTATTTTCCTCACCTTTAATTTTATTTCTTTGCATTTCCTGTTTCTAGACTCCCCATCTTCCCACTGGGAAGGACTCTGGGCGGTTTTTATAAGTAACTCAAGGCAGTGAACATCCACAGTGCTCCCTCTTCCTCCTATTTTCCTCTTAACAACAACCCTGTAAGGTAGGTTAGGTCCAGAAAGAGGAACCGGCCCAAAGACAACCAGGTGGCTTTGCTGCCTAAGGCGGGACTAGAACTCACACGCCTCCTGGTGATTGGCCCAAAGTCACCCAGCCAGCTTTTGTACCTAAGGAGGAACTAGAACTCACCGTCTCCTGGTGATTGGCCCAAAGTCACCCAGCCAGCTTTTGTACCTGAGGAACTAGAACTCACCGTCTCCTGGTGATTGGCCCAAAGTCACCAAGCCAGCTTTTGTACCTAAGGAGGAACTAGAACTCACCGTCTCCTGGTGATTGGCCCAAAGTCACCCAGCCAGCTTTTGTACCTGAGGAACTAGAACTCACCGTCTCCTGGTGATTGGCCCAAAGTCACCAAGCCAGCTTTTGTACTTAATGGGGAACTAGAACTCACCGTCTCCTGGTGATTGGCCCAAAGTCACCAAGCCAGCTTTTGTACTTAATGGGGAACTAGAACTCACCGTCTCCTGGTGATTGGCCCAAAGTCACCCAGCCAGCTTTTGTACTTAATGGGGAACTAGAACTCACCGTCTCCTGGTGATTGGCCCAAAGTCACCAAGCCAGCTTTTGTACTTAATGGGGAACTAGAACTCACCGTCTCCTGGTGATTGGCCCAAAGTCACCAAGCCAGCTTTTGTACTTAATGGGGAACTAGAACTCACCGTCTCCTGGTGATTGGCCCAAAGTCACTCAGCCAGCTTTCGTGCCTAAGGCGGGACTAGAAGTCACCGTCTCCTGGTGATTGGCCCAAAGTCAACCTTAGGGCTTTCACCCCTAAGGGAGTACTAGAACTCACCCTCTCCTGGTTTCTAGCCAGGCGCCTTCATCACTAGACCAAACTGTTCCTGGATTAAATCAGGGGTAACTGTGTGTTTTGACCCATCCTATTCGAAGCACCCCATTTTCTTTTATTCCCGGTTTCCTTAGCTTTTTTTTAACTCCCCCCCCCAGTCCTGTTTTATTTCCCCAATTCCCAAATCGGACCATTAAAAAACAAACAGGAAGGGAAAGAATTGCCAGCAGGAAGTCCCAACCTGGAGTGCATTAATCCCTCTTGTCACGTTTCCCCTGAAAGGAAGGCGCCACGTGGCTTAAGCAATAAAGACATTATTCTCAGGCTGTCAGCTGATTAGAGAACATTTTAATTAAGCTAATCATATGTGTATCAACCAATTAATTAATCTAACTTAAAACTGCAAAGCAAATTTGCCTTTTACCGAGGGGGGGAAAAAAGGCAAGACGTCTTCCGATCCTTCAACAAACAGAAGCTAACGTTGCTTTGGAAATACTCTCCCACAGCTAAACCAGCTTTTGGAATAGAAGAGGTTTATCCTGGGTTTGTTGCGAACAAGCCGGTTAAACACACCGCCCCCCCCTGCCCCCTTGGGCCCTCTCCCCACCAGGTCCAATAAACTTTCATTTCTCAAGGAATGCTCCCAGATGCTTTTCTTCCCCTGAAGACCCTCCGTGTCGGGGAGACGGGGACACCCCACCCCCTTTTGTAGCAGAGATGTGCACTTCGGCATCACAAGGCTTGTGGCTGGCTAGTTTTGATCCTGGTTTGCCTTGCAGCCTTTCTTCTTTCGTAGAACATAGAATAACAGAGTTGGAAGGGATCTCAGAGGTCTTCAGCTCCCAGAATTCCTCAGCCAGCGTGCCTTTTATGACTTGCGGACTTCAACTCCCAGAATTCCTCAGCCAGCGTGCCTTTCATGACTTGCGGACTTCAACTCCCAGAATTCCTCAGCCAGGGTGCCTTTCATGACTTGCGGACTTCAGCTCCCAGAATTCCTCAGCCAGCGTGCCTTTCATGACTTGCGGACTTCAGCTCCCAGAATTCCTCAGCCAGCGTGCCTTTCATGACTTGCGGACTTCAGCTCCCAGAATTCCTCAGCCAGGGTGCCTTTCATGACTTGCGGACTTCAGCTCCCAGAATTCCTCAGCCAGCGTGCCTTTTATGACTTGCGGACTTCAGCTCCCAGAATTCCTCAGCCAGCGTGCCTTTTATGACTTGCGGACTTCAACTCCCAGAATTCCTCAGCCAGCGTGCCTTTTATGACTTGCGGACTTCAACTCCCAGAATTCCTCAGCCAGCGTGCCTTTCATGACTTGCGGACTTCAGCTCCCAGAATTCCTCAGCCAGCGTGCCTTTCATGACTTGCGGACTTCAGCTCCCAGAATTCCTCAGCCAGGGTGCCTTTCATGACTTGCGGACTTCAGCTCCCAGAATTCCTCAGCCAGGGTGCCTTTCATGACTTGCGGACTTCAGCTCCCAGAATTCCTCAGCCAGCGTGCCTTTCATGACTTGCGGACTTCAACTCCCAGAATTCCTCAGCCAGCGTGCCTTTCATGACTTGCGGACTTCAGCTCCCAGAATTCCTCAGCCAGCGTGCCTTTTATGACTTGCGGACTTCAGCTCCCAGAATTCCTCAGCCAGGATGCTTTAAGAGAGGGGTCTTCCAACTTGGCCCTTTGATGACTTGTGGACTTCAACTCCCAGAATTCCTCAGCCAGCGTGCCTTTTTATGACTTGCGGACTTCAGCTCCCAGAATTCCTCAGCCAGCGTGCCTTTTTATGACTTGCGGACTTCAGCTCCCAGAATTCCTCAGCCAGCGTGCCTTTTATGACTTGCGGACTTCAACTCCCAGAATTCCTCAGCCAGGGTGCCTTTCATGACTTGCGGACTTCAGCTCCCAGAATTCCTCAGCCAGCGTGCCTTTCATGACTTGCGGACTTCAACTCCCAGAATTCCTCAGCCAGGGTGCCTTTCATGACTTGCGGACTTCAGCTCCCAGAATTCCTCAGCCAGCGTGCCTTTTATGACTTGCGGACTTCAGCTCCCAGAATTCCTCAGCCAGCGTGCCTTTTATGACTTGCGGACTTCAGCTCCCAGAATTCCTCAGCCAGCGTGCCTTTTATGACTTGCGGACTTCAGCTCCCAGAATTCCTCAGCCAGCGTGCCTTTTATGACTTGTGGACTTCAATTCCCAGAATTCCTCAGCCAGCGTGCCTGGCTGAGGAATTCTGGGAGTTGAAGTCCACAAGTCATAAAAGGGCCAAGTTTGAAGACCCCTGTCCTATACCAAGGGTGCCCTAACATGGAACAGACTCGTGGACTTCAATTCCCAGAATTCCCCAGCCAGCTATGCTGTCTGGGAAATTCTAGGAGTTGAAGTCCACGAGTCTTAAAATGCCCAGGTTTGGACAGCTCTCGATTTATGGGCCCAATTGGGCCCAAAATTTATGTTGCTAAGCGAGACATTTGTTAAGTATTGCCTCACTTTACGACCGTTCCAGCCACCGTCCTTAAGCGAATCACTGTTGTTCAATTAGTGACGCGGCTGTTAAGTGAATCCGGCTTCCCACATGGACTTTGCTTGTCAGAAGGTCGCAAAAGGGGAATCACGTGACACACACACACACACACACACCCCGATCCCAGGGACATTGCTACCGTCGTAAATACGAGTCGGTTGCCACGCCTCTAATTTTGGATCAGGTGACCCTGTGGATCGTTAAGTGCGAACAGCGGTCGTAAGTCACTCAGTGCCGTCGAGGCCGTAAAAAGGGGACGGCGTAACCTCGGGACACTGCGACCGTCGTAAACGTGAGCCAGTTGAGAAGCATCCTAAAGTATGCTGCAATGGTCCTAAGTGTGAAACAATAGAAGTCATTCTTTTCAGAGCCGTTTGTCGCTTCGGTCACTAAGCAACCGTCGTAAGTTGAGGACGACTAGATGCCCAGGGACGGAGCACCCACCACTTCTGCTGCTTGTTTGGTGCAGGGCCTTGATCCGGCACGCCTTCCCGGCCTGCAGGAAGGACGGGCTTTTGGTGTCACGCAGGCAATTTTCCTGCCTCGCCCAGGATGAGATCAATGTCACTAGGGAGTGACTGGCTGCCACTTGCAAAATTTCCTTCCTGTCTGTCCTTGAGTAACTCCCCAAGTAGCTCCTCCAGAGGTACAAGGAGCCTGTGAGTGACAGCTGCGGTGGGGAGCGGAATTCCGCCTGCTTATTATGTGAGTCAGGCCCTAATAACATGACCTAACAATACGACCTAATAATAAATAAAATAAAATAAAATAAATGTAAAATAAATGTAAAATAAAATAAATAAAATAATAATAAAGTTGGAAGGCACCTTGGAGGTCATCTAGTAGTGCAACCCCCTGCTCAGGCAGGAAACCCCAAATAAAATAAAACAATAAAATAAATAATAAAATAAAATAAAATAAAGTGTAAAGTAAAATAAAAATAAAGTTGGAAGGGACCTTGGAGGTCATCTAGTCCAACTGCCTGCTCAGGCAGGGAACCCAAAATAAAATAAAATAAAAATAAAGTTGGAAGGGACCTTGGAGGTCATCTAGTCCAACTGCCTGCTCAGGCAGGAAACCCTATATAAAATATAATATAATAAAATAATAAAATAAAATAAATAAAATAAAATAAAATAAAATAAAATAATAAAATAAAATAATAAAATAAAATAATAAAATAAAATAACATAATAAAATAAAATAAAATAAATAAAATAAAATAATAAAATAAAATAAAATAAAATAAAAAAATAAAACAAAATAAATAAAATAAAATAAAATAGTAAAGTAAAGTAAAAATAAAGTTGGGAGGGACCTTGGAGGTCATCTAGTCCAACCCCCTGCTCAGGCAGGAAGCCCTAAATAATAAAATAAAGTAAAGTAAAGTAAAGTAAAATAAAATAAAATAAAATAATAAAAAAATCAAAAAATCAAAAATGAAATAAAATAAAATGAAATAAAAAATAAAATGAAATGAAAAACAAAATAACGTAAATCCCTGATCCCTGGAGGTCTGAAGTATCAACTTCCCACTTTGCAAAACTATTCTAAAGGCCGAGTGAGGACTAAGAAGCACCTGAAGTTGGCTGAAGGAAGCCGGAAGGGGCAAGCAGGATGTGTCCCTCTGCCCTTCTGGTTGGTGCTGCCCACGCCTTGGCTCTTCTCCCATCCTGAAAACTGGAAATTGCTACCTTGGTGGATGCCATCCTGGGACACTTTCCCATGGTGGACTTCAACTCCCAGAATTCCCCAGCCAGCAAAGCTGGCTGGGGAATTCTGGGAGTTGAAGTCCACCCATCGGAAAATGACCCAGGTTGACAGCCTACTGTAACTTCTAGGCTCCCCATCACGACAGCGATGCGCACAAGCAAAGCTTGACAAACCAGGATGCTTCTGACTCTGGAGGGCACTACCAGAGAACCACCACCCACCACATCCGCCCGCCCGGCTCACCTTCTTCTGGCACGATTGCCGCACCTCTTCCACTTCCTCATCGCGGCTCTCCACCTCCTTGGAGTGCGTCTGTCGCAGCCTCTCCATCTCCATCTCCAGTCGGAGTTTGGCCTGGTGGAGGAAGAGTTGGTGAGAGGGGGCCCCTCAAAGGGTGCGGGGGGGGGGGAAGGGTGTATCCTAAGGGTCTAGGACTCTCCAACCTTGCCCACTTTAAGACGGGTGGACTTCAACTCCCAGAATCCCTCAGCCATCCAACCTTGCCCACTTTAAGACGGGTGGACTTCAACTCCCGGAATCCCTCAGCCATCCAACCTTGGCCACTTTAAGAAGGGTGGACTTCAACTCCCAGAATCCCTCAGCCATCCAACCTTGGCCACTTTAAGAAGGGTGGACTTCAACTCCCAGAATGCCTCAGCCATCCAACCTTGGCCACTTTAAGAAGGGTGGACTTCAACTCCCAGAATGCCTCAGCCATCCAACCTTGCCCACTTTAAGACGGGTGGACTTCAACTCCCAGAATCCCTCAGCCATCCAACCTTGGCCACTTTAAGAAGGGTGGACTTCAACTCCCAGAATGCCTCAGCCATCCAACCTTGGCCACTTTAAGAAGGGTGGACTTCAACTCCCAGAATGCCTCAGCCATCCAACCTTGGCCACTTTAAGAAGGGTGGACTTCAACTCCCAGAATGCCTCAGCCATCCAACCTTGGCCACTTTAAGAAGGGTGGATTTCAACTCCCAGAATGCCTCAGCCATCCAACCTTGGCCACTTTAAGAAGGGTGGATTTCAACTCCCAGAATGCCTCAGCCATCCAACCTTGGCCACTTTAAGATGGGTGGACTTCAACTCCCAGAATTTCCCAGCCAGCCATGCTGGCTGAGGAATTCTGGGAATTGAAGTCCACCCATCCTAAAGTGGCCAAATTTGGAGACTCCTGGTGTAGAAGGGGAACTGACCCTCTCCTGGGCTTGTTGAGTCTAACGTAAAGCCCCCCATGTTTTGGGAGATGAGGGGGTCCTGAGGGAGGAGGGACCCCCAGGTTTCACTTTCATCTCTTTCTCCCCAGGCGGAAGGAGTGATAGATAAAAAGGTGGCGGCCCTGGAGAAACTTCAAAGGTTTTGCCAATTTCCCATCCCAACAAAGCAGACAACTACACAAAACAAGCCTCAAATCTCTATTTTATTTATCTATCTATCTGTCTGTCTGCCCCACTGTCCCTCCATCCCTTTCCTTCCATCGCACCAACCATCCATCCATCCCATCTATACTGATTATCTATTATCAGTTATCTGTTACCTATTATCCGTCATGCCTCATCTATTTCTTTCTTTCTTTCTCTCTCTTTCTTTCTCTTTCTCTCTCTCTCTCTCTCTCTCTCTTTCTTTCTTTCTTTCTCTTTCTCTCTCTCTCTCTCTATGCAACCATCCAATCTCCATCCAACCCATCTATATTGATTATCTATTATCAGTTATCTGTTATCTATTATCCATTATCCATCATGCCTCATCTATTTATCTTTCTCTCTTTTTCTTTTTCTTTCTTTCGTTGTTTCTCTCTCTCTCTCTATCTATGCAACCATCCAATCTCCATCCATATCCCATCTATATTATCTATTATCAGTTATTACCTATTATCCGTTATCCGTCATGCCTCATCTTTCTTTTCTTTCTTTTTCTCCTTCCTTCCTTCCTTCCTCCCTCCCTCCCTCCCTCCCTCTCTCTCTCTCTCTCTCTCTCTCTCTCTCTCTCTGCAACCATCCATCCATCCGTCCATCCATGTATCAAATGTATATGCCTTATCCTTTCCTTTTGCCAAGATCTCCCTCTTTTTAGCTTCCAAGCCTCAAGCCAAATTGTGGGTGGGTGGGTTTCCAGACAAATGCTGTGGCGAGGCCTAAAGACAGGTGGGGCACACACAACCCCTCCTTGAGCTGTGGCCACGGAGCCTCCTGGCCCCCTTCTTGAGGGTGGAGGAGAAAGCGGGCAGAAAGAGGACATATTCACGAGGATAATGAATGCTGACTGCCTGGTCGCTCTATGAGTTAGATGGGTGGTCTCTAAATTAGGGAAGTAGGTGGGTGGGTGGATTTATGGATAAACAGATGACAGAAGACAAGGTAGGTAAGTAGCTAGGTAGGTAGGTGGATGGATGGATGAATAGATAAAAAGATGATAGAAGATAGGTAGGTAGGTAGGTAGGTGAGTGGGTGGGTGGGTGGGTGGATGGATAAATAGATAATTGTAGACAGGTAGATGGAGGGATGGAGGGATAAATAGAAGATAGAAGGTAGGTAGGTAGGTAGGTAGATAGGTGGATGGATGGATGGATGGATAAAAAGATGATAGAAGAGGTAGGTGGGTGGGTGGATAGGTGGATGGATGGATAAACATTGTCCATACGTCGGAAACTTGACATCGACAATTGTAGATAGGTAGATGGATGGATGGATGGATAAAAAGATGATAGATTGGTAGGTAGGTGGATGGATGGATGAAGAGATAATAGAAGATAGGTAGGTGGGTGGGTGGATGGATGGATAGATGACCTATGTACAGCTATATAGAGACAGATGAGATAGACAAATGAGATAAATGATAGATCAATCGATGGAGACAGACAGACAGGCAGATATAGAGATAGATGAGAAATGGATGGATGGACGGATGGAGCAGGCAGACCAATGATGGACAGGTGGGCAGACAGACAGACAGCGAATAAACGAAGTAACCCCAGCAAAAGCCCCGCCCCGATTCAGGAGACCCGGGTGCCGCCAGCAAGCTGCCCGGCTGGGCCCTCTCCTCGGCTTCCCGTCTCCAGAAGAGCCGTGCCCTTCACTCCTCCGTCAACCAGGTCGCCCCGACAGCTCCGGCCATCTTTGCTGATTGTAGAAGCCTCTTCCAAAAGGCCCCCCTGGCACACCCAGCCCACCCACCCCCCCATCCTGGTCACTGCCTCAAGCCCCTTCCTCGAAGAACCGGCGGGCGGCGGCGGCGGCTTCCACCCCTCCACGCTAGGGCGGGTAACGTTCGGAACCGGCTGCCGGTGGACAAACGAAGCCGACTGGGGCTGCCTGGGGGGGGGTCTGGCCAGAGAGCCACTGGATCAATGGGCTTGGAGGGGGTGATCCCTCCTCGGCCCTGGCGATCCACCAGCCGAAAAGGGGAGCCAAGAGAGCAAAGCGTCTCTCTCCACAGAGGAGCAGCCATTAACCCCGAGATGAACATCAGACCCTCCGCCAGGAAGTAAGCAACACCCCAATGAAGGAACTGCCAGCCCCGCAAACAGCCCAAGACCATTCCCAGCAACCCGGAGGGGCAAGCTGGGATATAAACCCAGAGCAAACGCCCCCCACCCCCTCACTAGCCCTGATGCCGTTCCCTAGCTGGGTCACGAGACGGCTGCGAGAAAAGAAGGAACGTCAGAGAGGATTCCAGGTCTATCTCCACACAGCGTCTCTGTCTGTCTGTCTCTGTGTCGGTGCCTGTCTGTCCGTCCGTCCGTCCGTCCATCTGTATTATCTCTATGCATCTATTTATATCTGTCTTTCCTTCCTTCTTCTTTCACTTTTCATCCATCCATCATGTCTGTCTATTATCTATTTATATCTGTCCTTCCTTCTTTCCTTCCTTCCCTTTTTTCTTTCTTTCCTTCCATCCATCCATCCATCCATCAAGTCTATTATATATTTATATCTGTCCTTCCTTCTTTCCTTCCTTCTTTCTTTCCTTCCCTTTTTCTTTCCATCCATCCATCATGTCTATTATATATTTATATCTGTCCTTCCTTCCTTCCTTCTTTCTTTCTTTCCTTCCTTCCTTCCTTCCTTTTTTCTTTCCTTCCATCCATCCATCCATCCATCAAGTCTATTATATATTTATATCTGTCCTTCCTTCTTTCCTTCCTTTCTTCCCTTTTTTCTTTCCTTCCATCCATCCATCCATCCATCCATCAAGTCTATTATATATTTATATCTGTCCTTCCTTCCTTCCTTCCTTCCCTTTTTTCTTTCCTTCCATCCATCATGTCTATTATATATTTATATCTCACCTTCCTTCCTTCCTTCTTTCTTTCCTTCCTTCCTTCCTTCCTTCCTTTTTTCTTTCCATCCATCCATCCATCCATCCATCATGTCTATTATATATTTATATGTCCTTCCTTCCTTCCTTCCTTCCTTCCCTTTTTCTTTCCATCCATCCATCATGTCTATTATATATTTATATCTGTCCTTCCTTCCTTCCTTCTTTCCTTCCTTCCTTCCCTTTTTCTTTCCATCCATCCATCCAGTCTATTATCTCTATTTATATCTGTCCTTCCTTCCTTCCTTCCTTCCTTCTCTTTTTCTTTCCATCCATCCATCCATCCAGTCTATTATCTCTATATCTGTCCTTCCTTCCTTCCTTCCTTCCTTCCTTCCTTCCTTCCTTCCTTCCTTCCTTCATTCCCTTTTTCTTTCCATCCAGTCTATTATCTCTATTTATATCTGTCATTCCTTCTTTCTTTCCTTCCTTCCTTCCTTCCTTCCTTCCTTCCTTCCTTCCTTCCTTCCTTCCTTCCTTCCCTTTTTTCTTTTCTTTGCTTATCTATCTACCTATCTCAGCCTAAGGAAGAAGCCACCAAGAAAAAAAAAAGAGACTCTGACACACACTGACCGAGCAACTTGTATATAAACAGAAAGCAGCCCCCCCCCCCGCAATTCCCCTCCAGCACTGATCATCTTCCCTAGTTGGGTCATGAAAGGTCTGCAGGAAAGCCACCCAGCTCAGAGGGCACCAAGGACCCCCCCCCGTCTTCTTCCTCCTCCTCCTCCTCTGCAACCCCCCCCCCCGTCCCTCCTGATGATGTTCCCTAGTTAAGTCCTGAAACGTCTACCAGAAGACACACACACACACACACACACACACACCCCGGCTCAGAGAGCACTGGGGACCCCTACCAAGATTCCCCTTCCCAGCCATTGACTCACCCGCCTGGCGGCCGCCGCTTCCGCAGCCTGCATGGCTGAGCCGGTGGGAGGGCAGCCCCGCATCCCCTCCGGGGCACCCCAACACCCCGAGCGAGCGAGAAGGGGCGGCTTTGGCGTCTCCTTCTCTGGGGCAGGAGAGGAGAAGAGGGCCGGGCGTCTCCTCCTCCTCCGCCGTGGAACCGGCCCAGCCAGAGCGGCAGGGAGGGAGGGGGGGGAGGATGGGCTGGGCGCCCCGCCCTGGGCTCACCTGCTCCAACACCTGGATGGTACCCGCCTGCTCATCCAGCTCCTCCTCCTGGTCCTTGGCCTGGGCCTCCAGGTCCCGCAGCTGCTTGCGGACCTTGGCCAGGGAGGCCTCGTCCTTCGTCTCCTGGCTGGAGAGGTCCTGCAGCTCGGCCTCCAGGGCCTGGGCCTTCTGCGTGGCCGTCAGGATCTGGGCCTCCTTGTCCTGGGGGGAGAGGGGGAAGAGGGCGTTGACGGAGGGAAAGGGAGAGATGAGAAAATGGGAGAGCTGGAAGGGACCTTGCCGGTCATCTAGTCCAACCCCAGGGGGGGGCCTGAGGCAAGAGAGATCTCTGAGGAGATTCCACCCCATGTCCTCCCTCCCTTCCTCTTTTCTCCATCCTTCCTTCCCTCTCTCCCTCCCTCTCCTTTCCTTCCACCTTTTTCCCATTCCTTTCTTTTTCCCTCCCTTCTTCTCCTTCTTCCCGCTTTCCTCCCTTCCTTTTTTCCTTCCTTCCCATCTCCTTCCTTCCGTCCCTCTCTCTCTTCTTCCCTCCCTCCCTCTCTCCTTTCCTTCCTTCATCTTTTCTCCGTTCTTCCTTTTTCCCTACCTTCATCTCCTTCTTCCCTTCCTCCCACTTTCCTCCCTTCCTTTTTTCCATTCCTTTCTTCTTCCCTCTATCTCCTTCCTTCCTCCCCTCCTTTCCTTCCTTCCTTTCTCCATTCTTCCTTTCTTCTTCCCTCTCTTCATCTCCTTCTTCCCTTCCCCCTCTCCTCTTTCCTTCCTTCCCTTTTTCCATTCTTCCTTCTTCCCTCCCTTCATCTCCTTCTTCCCTTCCTTCCTTTTCTCCCCTCTTCCTTTCTTCTTCCCTCCCTCCATGTCCTTCCTTCCTCCCTCACAGGGCTGGGAGGGACCTTGGACTCCGTTGCCCCTGGCAAGTCCTGATTATAACATCCCAGACAGTCTCGTCTTGAAGACCTCCGGGGATGCAGCGCCCACAACCTCTGGAGTCGAGCCGTTCCACCGGTTTAATTTTCCTCACGGTCGGGAAATCCCTCCTTAACTCCAGCTTGGATCTCCCTCTGACTTCAGCTCCCAGAATTTCCCAGCCAGCATGCTTTAAGAGGAGGGCGGGAAGGGACCTCAGAGGTCCTCTATTCCAACCCACTGCTCAAAGTAGAAGAGATTATGCCGTTCTGGACAAATGGCTCTCCAGTCTCTTCTTTAAAAGCCTCCAGTGATGGAGCAGCCACAACTTCTGGAGGTTCCCCTGGTTAATTGTTCTCCCAGTCTGGAAATTCCTCCTTAGTTCCAGGTTGCTTCTCTCTTCCATGAGTCTCCATCCGTTGCTTCTTGTCCGGCCTTCGGGGGCTTTGGAGAACAGGTGGGACCCCCTCTCTTTCCTGGGGTAGCCACTCAAGAAGCTCCAAAGAAGACAGGGACTTCGGGCGGCTGAGGGCACCAGGAGCCCCCAAATCCCCCCAAAAGCCCTGGTGGCGCAGTGGTTAGAACGCAATATTGCCAACTGACTCTGCCCACAGCCGGGAAGTTCGATCCTGACCGGCTCTAGGTTGACTCAGACTTCCGTCCTTGCGAGGTCAGTAAAATAAGGACCCAGATTGTTGGGGGGACAAGATGCCGACTCTGTAAACACTTAAGCACCGTGAAGCGGTATATAAGTCTAAGTGCTATTGTTGTGAAGGAAGGGAGGGAGGAAGGGAGGAAGGAAGGAAAAGAAAGAAAGAAAGAAAGAAAGAAAGAAAGAAAGAAAGAAAGGGAAGAAAGAAAGAAAGAAAGAAAGAAAGAAAGAAAGAAAGAAAGAAAGAAAGAAAGAGAAAGAAAGAAAAAGAAAGAAAGAAAGAAAGAAAGAAAGAAAGAAAGAAAGAAAGAAAGAGGGAGGGAGGGAGGGAGGGAGGGAGGGAAGAAGGAAGGAAGAAGGGGAAGGAAGGAGAAAAAGACAGGAAGAAGGAAAGAAAAAAGGAAGGAAGAAAAAGGAAAGAGAAAGAAGAAAAAGTTTAGGAGAAAGAAAGGGAAGGGAAAAGGAAAGGAAGGAAGAAGAAAAAAAGGAAGGAAGAAGAAGGAAGGAAAGAAAGAAAAGGAAGAAAGAAAAAAGGAAGGAAGATTAGGAGAAAGAAAGGAAGGGGAAAGGAAAGAAGGAAGGAAGAGAAAGAAAGAAAAAGAAAGAAGAAAAAGGGAGGGAGGGAGGGAAGAAGGAAGGAAGAAAAAAAGGGGAAGGAAGGAGGGAAGGAGAAAAAGGAATAAGGAAAGAAAAAAGGAAGGAAGAAAAAGGAAAGAGAAAGAAGGAAAAGATTAGGAGAAAGAAAGGGAAGGGAAAAGGAAAGGAAGGAAGAAGAAAAAAGGAAAGAAAGAAAGAAAGAGAAAGAAAGAAAGAAAGAAAGAAAGAAAGAAAGAAAGAAAGAAAGAAAGAAAGAAAGAAAGAAAGAAAGACAGCTGTGGTGGTGCAGTGGTTAGAATACGGTATTGCAGGCTAATTCTGCCCATAGCCTGGAGTTCAATCCTGACCGGCTCAAGGTTGACTCAGCCCTCCGTCCCTTCCGAGGTGGGTAAAACAAGGACCCCGATGGTTGGGGGAGCAAATAGGCCGACTCTGTAAGCCGCTTAGAGGGGGCCGTCAAGCCCTGTGAAGCGGTATATAAGTCTAAGTGCTATTGCTATTCTTTCCTTCACTTCCTCCTCTCCCTCCCTTTTCTCCTTCTTTCCTTCCACCCTTTCCCCTTCTTTTCTTCTCCTCCTCCTCCTCCTCCCCCCTTCTTTCTTTCTTTTTCTTTCCCTTCCTTCCTTCCTTTCTTTCTTCTTTCCTGCAGTGGTGCCCAGTGGTCACAATGCAGTATTGCAGGCAAACTCTGCCCGCTACCAGCAGTTTGATCCTGTGACCAGCTCTAGGTTGACCTGGCTTTCTGAGGTCAGCAAAAGGAGGACGCAGATTGTTGGGGGAGGGGCCAAGATGCTGTAAACCACTTAGAGAGGGCTGTGAAGCCCTGTGAAGCGGTATATAAGTCTCAGCGCTCCTGCTATTCTTCCCGCCTTCCTTCTTTTTTTCTCTCCCTTTTCCCTTCTTCCTCCCTTCCTTCTTCCTTCCTTTTCCCTCCCTCCTTCTCAATCCCATCTCCTTCCTTCCTTCTGTTTCTCCCTTTTCCCTTCTTCCTTCCTTTTCTCTCCCTTCTTCCTTCCTTCCTTTTTCCCTCCCTCCTCCTCAATCCCATCTCCTTCCTTCCTTCTTTCCTCCCTTCCTTCTCTCCCTTTTCCCTTCTTTGTTCCTTCCTTCTTTTCCCTCCCTTCTTCCTCCCTCCCTCCTTCCCTTTCCCATCTCCTTCCTTCCTCCCTTCCTTCTTTCTGTCTTTTCCCTTCTTCCTTCCTTCTTTTCCCTCCCTTCTTCCTTCCTTCCTTCCTTCCTTCCTTCCTTCCTTCCTTTTTTTCCCTCCCTCCTCCTCATTCCCATCTCCTTCCTTCCTTCCCTCCTTCCCTCCCTCGTTTCTCTTCTCTGCCGTGGTGGTGCAGTGGTTAGAATGCCGTATTGCAGGCTAAACTCTGCCCACTGCCAGGAAGTTCGATCCTGACCGGCTCAAGGTTGATTCAGCCTTCCGTCCTTCCGAGGTCGCTAAAACGAGGACCCAGAGTGTTGGGGGCAAATAGGCTGACTCCGTAAAACCGCTCAAGAGGGGGCTGTAAAGCACGGCAAAGCGGTATATAAGTCTGTGTGCTCTTGACGTTGCTAAAAAAAAGGAGACCCCCGGCGCAGGGGGCAGCGGCGTCGGGACCACCCACCTCCAGCTGTTGCTTGAGGCCGAAGACCTCGGTGATCAGCATGTCCTTCTCCCGTCCCAGTTTTTCCCGTCCCGATTTCTCACGCTGGGCCTCCTCGTGAGCTTGGGACAGCTCGCCGTCAAACCTGTTGGTCGGCCAGAGACAAGGCAGACGGAGATGGAAAAATGCAAAGAGACAATTAAGGGGAGGGGGTTTCCTCCTTGCTGCCTCCCCCCCCCCCGAAGACGCTTCCCTGCCCCTAACCCAGGGGTGGGCAACCTTGGCTCTTTTATAACTCGTGGACTTCAACTCCCAGAATTCCTGAACCAGCATGGGGGAACTATGGCCCCCTTCATGACTTGTGGACTTCAACTCCCAGAATTCCTGAGCGAGCATGGGGGAAACCATGGCCCCTTTATGGCTTATGGACTTCAACTCCCAGAATTCCTGAGCCATCATGGGGGAACTATGGCCCCATTCATGACTGGTGGACTTCAACTCCCAGAATTCCTGAGCCAGCATGGGGGAACTATGGCCCCCTCATGACTGGTGGACTTCAACTCCCAGAATTCCTGAGCCAGCATGGGGGAACTATGGCCCCCTCATGACTGGTGGACTTCAACTCCCAGAATTCCTGAGCCATCATGGGGGAACTATGGCCCCTTCATGACTCGTGGACTTCAACTCCCAGAATACCTGAGCCAGCATGGAGGAACTATGGCCCCCTTCATGACTGGTGGACTTCAACTCCCAGAATTCCTGAGCCAGCATGGGGGAACTATGGCCCCTTCATGACTCGTGGACTTCAACTCCCAGAATACCTGAGCCAGCATGGAGGAACTATGGCCCCCTTCATGACTGGTGGACTTCAACTCCCAGAATTCCTGAACCAGCATGGGGGAACTATGGCCCCCTTCATGACTTGTGGACTTCAACTCCCAGAATTCCTGAGCCAGCATGGGGGAACTATGGCCCCCTCATGACTCGTGGACTTCAACTCCCAGAATTCCTGAGCCAGCATGGGGGAACCATGGCCCCCTTCATGACTCGTGGACTTCAACTCCCAGAATTCCTGAGCCAGCATGGGGGAACTATGGCCCCCTCATGACTGGTGGACTTCAACTCCCAGAATTCCTGAGCCATCATGGGGGAACTATGGCCCCTTCATGACTCGTGGACTTCCAGTCCCAGAATTCCTGAGCCAGCATGGGGGAACTATGGCCCCTTCATGACTCGTGGACTTCAACTCCCAGAATTCCTGAGCCAGCATGGAGGAACTATGGCCCCCTCATGACTCGTGGACTTCGACTCCCAGAATTCCTGAGCCAGCATGACTCAGCTTGGAAACCTCTCCATTTCTCCTCAGCGTGGCTGGCTCAGGAATTCTGGGAGTTGAAGTCCACCTGTCACAAAAGAGCCAAGGTTGCCTACCCCTGCCCCCAACCCAATTTCACCGGCTGAATATTTCATCTGGCTTCTGCTGCTGCTGTTGTGGGGGACCCTAAGCAGATCAGAAATTTTAACAACGTTCCAATCGGATCGGCTTCAAAAACACCAAAATGGCTTTCGGGAACGCCGTGGCAGATGCCACCAAAGTCAGTCCTAAAGTAGGGGTCCGTGCATAACTCCCGAGTTGCGGACACAACTCAGCCCCAAAACGTCTCTCGCTAAGCGAGACACTTTGTTAAGGCAGACTTGCCTCGCTTTAAGACGCTCCCCCTTGCCACCGTGGTTAAGTGAATCGCTGCCATTCCTAAGTTGGGAACACGGTCGTTAAGTGAAACCGGGTTTACACACACACACACACCCATTTACTTTGCTTGTTGGAAGGTCACAAAAGGGGATTGCCTGGAAACGTCGTTAACGATGAGTCAGTTGCCAAACTGCTGAATTTCGAACACGTGACCCGGGGGAGGCTACGGGGGGGGGGGTCGTAAAGGGGGAGAAACGGTGATAAGTCCCTTTTCCCTGTGCTGTTGTAAATTCGTCCGCTAAGCGAACTGTTGGAAGTTGAGGACTACCTGTTTGGGCCTTTTACAACCAGTGGACTTCAACTCCCAGAATTCCCGAGCCAGACGTGGAATTCTGGGAGTTGAAGTCCACCGGTGGTACAGGGGTCATATTTGCCCACCTTTGTTCTAAACTCTTTCCGAAATTTGAATTTTTGGGAAGGCAGCGTATCGCATCAATTCAGCAACCGCTAACTGGGGAGGGGGGGCAGGTCCCCGGCTTCCGACGGTGCCCCCAGGAAAGACATCAGCTCTGCCCCAATTCCAAAAAAAAAATCTCCTTTGGTTCCTGCTGTGTTCCCCTGGCCTTGCTCACCCCGCTTCAGCCACAAATTTTGCTTTTATCCTCACTTGCCCTCTTTTTAAAATCTCCTCTAGAACAGAATTCAGTGCTTACTGATCAAATTGATTGCCCAGCACGATGGATGAAGCCAAACCCATCACATTCCATCTATATTTGTAATCCTCGACTTACAACAGTTCATTTAGGGACTGTTCAAAGTCACTTCAATAGAATAGAATAGAATAGAATAGAATAGAATAGAATAGAATAGAATAGAATAGAATAGAATAGAATAGAATAGAATAGAATAGGGAAAGAATAGAATAGAATAGAATAGAATAGAATAGAATAGAATAGAATAGAATAGAATAGAATAGAATAGAATAGAATAGAATATGGAAAGGAATAGAATATGGAAAGGAATAGAATATGGAAAGGAATAGAATAGAATAGAATAGAATAGAATAGAATAGAATAGAATAGAATAGAATAGAATAGAATAGAATAGAATAGAATAGAATATGGAAAGAATAGAATATGGAAAGAATAGAATAGAATAGAATAGAATAGAATAGAATAGAATAAAATAGAATAGAATAGAATAGAATAGAATAGAATAGAATAGAATAGAATAGAATAGAATAGAATAGAATAGAATAGAATAGAATAGAATAGAAAATAGAATAGAACATAGAATAGAACATAGAACAGAATAGAACATAGAATTACGGAATAGAATAGAATAGAATAGAATAGAATAGAATAGAATAGAATAGAATAGAATAGAATAGAATAGAATAGAATAGAATAGAATAGAAAATAGAATAAAACATAGAACAGAATACAACATAGAATTACGGAATAGAATAGAATAGAATAGAATAGAATAGAATAGAATAGAATAGAATAGAATAGAATAGAATAGAATAGAATAGAATAGAAAATAGAATAGAACATAGAACAGAATAGAACATAGAATTACGGAATAGAATAGAATAGAATAGAATAGAATAGAATAGAATAGAATAGAATAGAATAGAATAGAATAGAATAGAATAGAATAGAATAGAATAGAATAGAATATGGAAAGAATAGAATATGGAAAGAATAGAATAGAATAGAATAGAATAGAATAGAATAGAATAGAATAGAATAGAATAGAACATAGAACAGAATAGAACATAGAATTACGGAATAGAATAGAATAGAATAGAATAGAATAGAATAGAATAGAATAGAATAGAATAGAATAGAATAGAATAGAATAGAATAGAATAGAATAGAATAGAATAGAATAGAATAGAATAGAAAATAGAATAGAACATAGAACAGAATAGAACATAGAATTATGGAATAGAATAGAATAGAATAGAATAGAATAGAATAGAATAGAATAGAATAGAATAGAATAGAACATAGAACAGAATAGAACATAGAATTACGGAATAGAATAGAATAGAATAGAATAGAATAGAATAGAATAGAATAGAATAGAATAGAATAGAATAGAATAGAAAATAGAATAAAACATAGAACAGAATAGAACATAGAATTACGGAATAGAATAGAACAGAACAGAACAGAACAGAACAGAACAGAACAGAACAGAACAGAATAGAATAGAATAGAAAATAGAATAGAACATAGAACAGAATAGAACATAGAATTACGGAATAGAATAGAATAGAATAGAATAGAATAGAATAGAATAGAATAGAATAGAATAGAATAGAATAGAATAGAATAGAATAGAATATGGAAAGGAATAGAATATGGAAAGGAATAGAATATGGAAAGGAATAGAATAGAATAGAATAGAATAGAATAGAATAGAATAGAATAGAATAGAACATAGAACAGAATAGAACATAGAATTACGGAATAGAATAGAATAGAATAGAATAGAATAGAATAGAATAGAATAGAATAGAATAGAATAGAATAGAATAGAATAGAATAGAATAGAATAGAATAGAATAGAATAGAATAGAATAGAATAGAAAAGAAAATAGAATAGAACATAGAACAGAATAGAACATAGAATTACGGAATAGAATAGAATAGAATAGAATAGAATAGAATAGAATAGAATAGAATAGAATAGAATAGAATAGAATAGAATAGAATAGAATAGAATAGAATAGAATAGAATAGAAAATAGAATAGAACATAGAACAGAATAGAACATAGAATTACGGAATAGAATAGAATAGAATAGAATAGAATAGAATAGAATAGAATAGAATAGAATAGAATAGAATAGAATAGAATAGAATAGAATAGAATAGAATAGAATAGAATAGAAAATAGAATAAAACATAGAACAGAATAGAACATAGAATTACAGAATAGAATAGAATAGAATAGAATAGAATAGAATAGAATAGAATAGAATAGAATAGAATAGAATAGAATAGAATAGAATAGAATAGAAGTGGAAGGGACCTTGGAGGTCCTCTAGTCCAGCCCCCTGCTCAGGCAGGAGAACCTGTATCATTTCAGACAAGTGACTGTGACTGTCCAGTCTCTTCGTATTCTGTTTTTTCACAATTACGACCGCTGCAGCAACTCCACAGTCAACCTGATCAAAATCCAGACACTTGGCAACTGACCTGTATTTATGACGGTCGCAATGGGCCGGAGAGAGGGCCACGTGATCCCCTTTTGCGGCCTTCTCACAAGCGAAGTCAGTGGGGGAAGCCACATTCACTTAAGAGCTGTCTGACTGACTTAACCCCTGCGGTGGTGATTCCCTTAACGAATGTGGCAAGAAAGGTCGCAAAACGGGGCGAAACTCACTGCACAACCGTCTCGCTTAAGCAACGGAATGTTTTGGGCTGAGTTGTAAGTTGAGGACTACCTGAACTTTGGGGGGGGGGCAAAAAAAAGAGAGGAATCCCTGGATGGTTTTGCAAAACACACACACACACACACACACACACACACACACACACACACACACAGAGACACAGAGCTTCTTTGCAGACTCCCCCACCCACCCAATTTGCAGGTTGGAAATTTTGCTGCCAGTCCCCCTGCCCCCCCTGCCAGGAGCCCCCTACACACACACACACACACACACACACACACACACACACACACACAGCTTCTTTGCAGACCCACCCAACCACCCACCCAATTTGCAGGTTGGAAATTTTCCTGCCAGTCCCTCTGCCCCCCCTGCCGCGAGCCCCCTCCCCATACACACACACACACAGCTTCTTTGCAGACCCACCCACCCACCCACCCAATTTGCAGGTTGGAAATTTTCCTGCCAGTCCCTCTGCCCCCCCTGCCGCGAGCCCCCTCCCCATACACACACACACAGAGCTTCTTTGCAGACCCACCCACCCACCCACCCAATTTGCAGGTTGGAAATTGTGCTGCCGGTCCCCCTGCCGCGAGCCCCCTCCCCATCCGGCCCAGGCTTAGCTGAGATCACACACACACCCTTTACAAGCTTTTAATTTCCTCCAGGAGAGCACAAAGCAGGAGCGAAAGGCAAGGATTCCTCCCGGAGGCTTTCCTGAATTGCTAATTGAGATCAGTTAGTGCCATGGTGGGGGGGGGAAGAGAGCTGGGGAGGGAATGAAGCATGAAGGAAGATTGAGGGGGGGGGAAATGCAGCAGGGTGGTGAAGAAGACCCCGTCTTAGTTGGTGGAAGGTGCAAGGCGCTGGGCTGGCCAGCTTGCGATGAGAGAAGGGCAAACAAGGGTCTGGGGTGATGAAAAGGGGAGGGGGAGGAGGTGGGGGGAGGGAGGAACCCCCCCTACCTTTTTCAATTGCTGGAGGGAAGGGGCTAGATGGCAGCCCTCCCCCCTCCCTTCTGCCTCCTTCCTTTGATTTCATTCAGACTGTTTCGTCCAGCGTGTCTCAACAGGCCACTTTAAAAGACAGGTGGACTTCGACTCCCAGAATTCCCAGCCCCGACGGCTAACCCATCATTAAGTGGCCGGGGTTGAGAAACGTGGCTTTCACCCATGGAACTCCTTGCCAGAAGAGGACAGCCAGCCGGAGGCAGAACTGGACTTTTAAAGAGATTGGGCAACTTCAGCAGGGAGGAGGTTCCTCCAACCACCCAGCTGAACTTCCCTATGCAGAGATAGTCTACCTAGAGAATTCCAGCAAGGAGCAGAGAAAGCAGGCTTTCTTCTTCTTCTCAGTTGTATAAGATGAAGTTGGTCTGTCTGTCTGTTTATTATCCATCCATCTATATCTGTCATTATCTATCCATATCTGTCTGTCAACTGATCTATCATTTATCTCATTTGTCTATCTCATCTATCTCTATATATCTGTATATATTTCTGACTGCACATCCATCCACCCACCCACCCGCCTGCCTGCCTATCTCTCTAATTTCTACATCTATCTATCTATCTATCTATCTATCTATCTATCTATCTATCTATCTATCTATCTATCTATCTATCTATCATCTATCTATCTCTTTTTTCTCTCTACCCCTATTATCTATCGATCTATCTATCTCTAATTTCTCTCTACCCCTATTATTTATCTATCATCTATCTATCTATCTATCTATCTATCTATCTATCTATCTATCTATCTATCTATCTATCTATAATTTCTCTCTACCCCTATTATCTATCTATCTATCTATCTATCTATCTATCTATCTATCTATCTATCTATCATCTATCTATCTATCTATCTATCTATCTATCTATCTATCTATCTATCTATCTATCTCTAATTTCTCTCTACCCCTATTATCTATCTATCTATCTATCTATCTATCTATCTATCTATCTATCTATCTATCTATCTATCTATCTCTTATTTAAAAAATGTCCATCTCCCTTAAAGAGCGACGCTGGGCTGTCTACAAATAGACATAGGGTAGAAATATAAAGTGCTAAACATAGATACTATAATAAAACCAGTTAAAAAGGATAAAATTGATCAAAATTAAACAGTGTGCGAAGATCACTTTGTGTGTGTGCACGCGAAACGGGGCCTCAAACAGCATTGGGGGGGGGGGCTTGCCCTATCCTGCCTGGCAGGGAGATACAGCATGAGAGTGTGTGTTGGGGGGGGGAAGGAGTGAAAGCCCCCAGGCCAATTTGCAGCCTGGGACGGAGGGGGTGGCCGCTGTGTGTTGAGTGCGAGGCGTGGAAGGAAGGCCCGGCCTGTCTTTGCGCTGGTGATCAGGAGCGGCCTGCGCTTTGGAAATTGGACTTCATTAGCCCCATTCTCTCTCTTGCCGAGGGTCTTCCCCTTGCGCCCCCCCCATCATTACTGTAATGAGATGAAAGGGCTTCTTCCCTCTTCTATTCCTTTCACAGGGAGGGACGGATTTCAAAGGCAGAAGAAACAGCAAGGGAAGGGAGGGCGAAGGGGGGCAGAGACCCCTGCCCAGGGTCCCCTGCCACCTTCTCCTTCCACTCTTTACCCCTCCCTCCTCTTCCTCCTCTCCACAAACCTCCCCCCCCCCTTGCAGCCCTGAGGACATTCCCTAGTTGGGTCATGAAACGTCTGCAAGGAAACCACCCAGCTCAGAGGGCACCAAGGATCCCTCAGTCCTCCCCCTCCCTCTTCCTCCCCCTCCTCCCCCCTCTTCCTCCCCCTCCTCTTTTCTCCTCCTCCTCCTCCTCCTCCCCACTTCTAGCACTGATGATGTTCCCTAGTTGGGTCATGAAACGTCTGCAAGGAAACCACCCAGCTCAGGGAGCACCCAGGACCCCACAGTCCTCCTCCTCCTCCCTCCCCCCCCACAGCCTGGACCCTGCTCCTCCTCCTCCTCCTCCTCCTCCTCCTCCTCCTCCTCCTCCTCCTCCTCCTCCTCCTCCTCACCGCCGCTGCTTCTTCTCCAGCTCGTGGTTGCGGCCCTGCTGCCCTTCCAGGTGCAGCTTGGTGTCCTGCAGCTCGGCCGTCAGGCGCTGGCATTTCTTCTTGAGGGACTGCAGAGCCCGCTGAGTCTCCTCGCTATCGGCCTGCAAGTCGGTCAGCTGCCCGGAGGAGACCCCCCAAAGGAGGAGAGGCGCTTTCAGCAGAGCCCGCTCCTCTCCCACGGCCCAAGACGCCCGCCCCTCATGCCCGGGACACCAGGGGACCTTTCCGTGGGGCTTCCGCCACCCCAAGGCTGGAGCCGAGCTCCCGAGGGGGAAGACCCCCAAAGGGAGACCCCCTTACCCGCCTCTCCAGCTGCCGCCTGCTCTGCTGCTCCACCTCCAGCTTGTCCTCAAACTCCTGCTGGAGCCGCTTTCTGGTGAAGTCGATCTCTCGCGAGGCCCGCTCGTACTTCAGGCGCCACTCCCCCCCTGCGGGCAGGAGAAAGGCCCAGTGGTTAGGGCATCGCCCCCTCCCCAACCAGTCCCTGTCCTGCTGGCAAGCTATGCCGGCTGGGGGATTCTGGGAGTGGAAGACCCCCCCCTTCAAGCATCCATGCTGGGGGGATTCTGGGAGTGGAAGCCCGCCCCTCTTAAAGCAGGCCGGCTGGGGGATTCTAGGAGTGGAAGCCCACCCCTCTTAAACCATATTAAGTAGGGAATTCTGGGAGTGGAAGACACCCCCCCTTCAAGCATTCATGCTGAGGAATTCTGGGAGTGGAAGCCCGTCCCTTTTAAAGCAGGCCGGCTGGGGGATTCTGGGAGTGGAAGCCCACCCTTCTTAAAGCAGGCTAGCTGGGGGATTCTGGGAGTGGAAGCCCACCCCTCTTAAACCATATTAAGTAGGGAATTCTGGGAGTGGAAGCCCACCCCTCTTAAAGCAGGCCGGCTGGGGGATTCTGGGAGTGGAAGCCCACCCCTCTTAAAGCATGCTGGCTGGCGGATTCTGGGAGTGGAAGCCCACCCCTCTTGAAGTTGCCAAGGTTGAGAAATACCTCTGTCCCTCTTCCGTAAATGGGCCCCGGTCCAGGAAACTGACAGCGAGGCCTGGAGCAACCGAGGGGGAAGGGGAGGCCAGGCCTGGCTGGCTAAGAGATGACCTCACCTGTGTCGTCATCATCCATCTCTCCGTTGAGCTCCGCCGCCCGGATCAGACGGGCCTCCATCACCTCCATCTCCATGGAGTCCATCTGTTTCTTGAGGGCATCGTACTTGGCCTATGTGGGGAGGGGGGGCAGAAGAGGGTCAGGAGGGCAGCCACCCCACCATCAGGGCTGTGTGCCAAGGAAGGCCTGCCCTCCAGGAGTTGCTGAGCCCAGAGATTTTCAACCTTAGCCACTTTAAAGACTGGTGGAACAACTCCCAGAATTCCCTAGCCAACCCAACCGGGTGGGCTAGGAACACGATATAATCCAAGTCCTTGGGTTACGACCGTAATGGAGCCTGCCCAGAGCAGTTGTAAGTTGGACCGGTTGTAAAACAGGTCGGTTAGAGCAGAGATGTCCAACCTTGGCAACTTTTAAGACCTGTGGACTTCAACTCCCAGAATTCCCCAGTCAGCCATGTCCACAAGTCTTAAAGCTGGCTGGGGCATTCTGGGAGCTGTAGTCCCCAAGTCTTAAAGCTGGCTGGGGAATTCTGGGAGCTGTAGTCCACAAGATGGCTGGAGAATTCTGGGAGTGGAAGTCCACAAGTCTTAAAGCTGGCTGGAGAATTCTGGGAGTGGAAGTCCACAAGATGGCTAGGGAATTCTGGGAGTGGAAGTCCACAAGATGGCTAGGGAATTCTGGGAGTGGAAGTCCACAAGTTATAAAGGTGGCTGGAGAATTCTGGGAGTTGAAGTCCAGAAGATGGCTAGGGAATTCTGGGAGTGGAAGTCCACAAGTCTTAAAGCTGGCTGGAGAATTCTGGAAGTCCACAAGATGGCTAGGGAATTCTGGGAGTGGATGTCCACAAGTCATAAAGGTGGCTGGAGAATTCTGGGAGTTGAAGTCCAGAAGATGGCTAGGGAATTCTGGGAGTGGAAGTCCACAAGTCTTAAAGCTGGCTGGGGGGATTCTGGGATTTGAAGTCCACAAGTCTTAACGCTGGCTGAAGAATTCTGGGAGTTGAAGTCCACAAGTCTTAAAGGGGCCAAATTTGGAGACCCCCTGCTTTAGCCAAAGGCAGGAGGGTGTTGACCAACGACTCGGACCCGAGGCTGGAAAGGCCACTTAGTCAGGAGGAATTGTGCGCTGTGGTTTTATCGTTGTTTTTGGCGGACGTGCGGCTCCCCTCTGCATTCCCTAGGCCTCAAAAGCTGCTTTGGGGGAGCGCATGGCGCAGCACTGAGCACAGCCAAGTCGCAAATGCTATTTTGGGGGCAGGTCAGAGAATAACAGGCTCAGCATCAAACCTGTTTTAAGACTGCTGTTTCCATTTTGGATACGCCGCACCTGGAAACGGCACTGCCAAGGACATCCCTGTCAAGACTGCCAGTATTCCTCGACTTGCAATAGTCTGTTTAGCGACCGTTCAAAGTTACAAGGGCACTGGAAAAAGTGACTTATGACCGCTTTTCACATTTACGACCGTTGCAGCCTCCCCAAGGGTCAAGGGAGCAAAATTCAGGTGCTTGACCACTGGCTCGTATTTATGACGGGGGTGTGTGTGTGTGTCACGTGATCCCCTTTTGCGACCTTCTGACAAGCAAAGACAAGGGGGCAGCCTATATATATATATTATATATATTATATAAAATTATAAATCTATAATTTTACTTTCTGACACCCACCTCCCCTGCAAGGTGGCTCTGAGTGGGTAGTTAAGTTCAGAACGGAATGGAATGGAACAGAGAATAGAACAGAACAGAACAGAACAGAACAGAACAGAACAGAATATAGAGAACGGAACAGAACGGAACAGAACAGAACAGAATAGAATATAGAGAACGGAACAGAACGGAACAGAACAGAACAGAATATAGAGAACGGAACAGAACGGAACAGAACAGAACAGAATAGAATATAGAGAACAGAACGGAACGGAATGGAACAGAACAGAACAGAATAGAATAGAATAGAATAGAATAGAATAACGGAACAGAACAGAACAGAACAGAATAGAATATAGAGAACAGAATGGAATGGAATGGAATGGAATAGAACAGAACAGAACTGAACAGAACAGAACATAGAGAACAGAACAGAATAGAATAGAATAGAATAGAATAGAATAGAATAGAATAGAATAGAATAGAATAGAATAGAATAGAATAGAATAGAATAGAATAGAATAGAATAGAATAGAATAGAATAGAATATGGAATGGAATGGAATGGGATAGGATAGGATAGGATAGGATAGGATAGGATAGGATAGGATAGGATAGGATAGGATAGGATAGGATAGGATATTATAGAATAGAATAGAATAGAATAGGAATAGAATAGAATAGAATAGAATTAGAGTAATGATAATAGAATAGAAATAGAAATGGAATTAAAATAAGAATAGAATAGAATAGAATTAAAATAAGAATAGAATAGAATAGAATTAAAATAAGAACAGAACAGAACAGAATAAAATAGAATAGAACAGAACAGAACAAAACAGAATAGAATAGAATAGAATAGAATAGAATAGAATAGAATAGAATAGAATAGAATAGAATAGAATAGAATAGAATAGAATAGAATTCTTTATTGGCCAAGTGTGATCAGACACAGAAGGAGTTTATTAAGTGACTCATACAGTCGTTAAGCGAATCTGGCTTCCCCATTGACTTTGCTTGTCAGGAGGTTGCAGAAGGGGATCATGTGCCCCTGGGACGCTGCGACTGTCATAAATATGAGTCCCTTAATAAACTCCTTGCCAAGTGTCCGAATTTTGATCACACAAACCTGGGGAAGCTGCGACGGTTCGTAAGAGGGAAAACTGGTGGTAGGTCCCTTTTTTTCTTTTACCAATGCTGCTTCGACTTCCAACCGTCACTAAACGGGGACTGCCTGTCTTCCAGACGCACTCTTAAGTGTCACTTGTGAATCCAACTCCAGCCCTGAACTTCTCTCGGCTGACCTGCAGGTCCTTCATCTCCTTCTCCGCCCGCAGGCGCTCGGCCGTCTCCGCGTCCAGAAGCTGGGAAGCCGATTCTCCCGTGTTCCTCTCGTCCGTCAGCTCCGACGTCAGCTCGGCGACCTGGGAGGAGGGGGAAACAACAGTTGGCCCATAGCCAGAGGGGATGGGGTGGGGGATAATGGAATCCCACCGGAATCGGAGGTTTTCGCATTGGCAACAGATGTAAACGTAGCCATTTTCTTCCTTTCCCTTTTAGAGTTAGATGATGCTGGGACGGGGTGGGGTGGGGGAATGTGAACGAGAGTCCAGCTAGACATAACAACACTAAACGTAGCCTGAGAATCAAGGCTACTGAGCCCAGAGCTGATAAAAGAATTGGCGGGCTGGAGAACTGGAGAGGAAGCCGGCGCTTCAAGCTAATTGGGGAATGTGATTTATGACGGTTAATTGGAGGAGGGAATTGTGCTTTGATACTAGGTGTCCAGGGGAGGGGAATTCAGTTTTTGGGCTTCGATTACGTAAGAGCCGATATTACGCTACTCGAATAAATTATCCTTTAAGGTAAACGATGCCTCGAGGTTCTTTTGAAGAGTTTCATCTGTCGGAACCGTGACACTTCCCGTCTTTGAGAATCAGCTAAAGGAAACCCCAGATGCATTAGAAGTCCCCACACACACACACACACACTCAACATCTGGATTTTGTGGAACAGGTCAGGGCTAACCCCCACCCCCACCCCACCCCCACCCCCACTGGCCTTAAAGGAGAGATTGGGTTAATTTAAGGATGGGTGTTACTGATCCCATTTTTTTATCCAAATTGTCTGTCTTTACAAAGTTTCTTTCGCTAGGTGTAAAATGTATTTATTCGCCAAACATTCATTTCTTCATAAAATAACTTATTGACTGTTTTATAGAATTTGTTGGCTTTCTTTATAAACACGTATGTATGTATGTATGTATTTATTGCTTGCTTGCTTGCTTGCTTCCAGTGGTCTCCAAACTTGGCAACTTTTAAGACTTGTGGACTTCAACTCCCAGAATTCCTCAGCCACCTGACGGTTGCAGAGGTTGAAAAATGCTGATGTATACATAGTATATCCATCTCTTGATGGTCTGGTTCAGGGGTCTTCCAACTTGGCCCTTGTTTATGACTTGTGGACGTCAACTCCCAGAATTCCTCAGCCAGGCATGCTGAATTCTGGGAGTTGAAGTCCACAAGTCATAAAAGGGCCAGGTTTGAAGACCCCTGCCTTAAAGTGTCCATTACAGACTTCACACCTTTAAGAGATATGGATGTCCACTCCCAGAATTCCCTATCCAGGGAATTGAAGTCTGCCCATCTTAAAGCATCCAGGGTGGGAAATTCTGGGAATGGAAGTCCACTCTCTTAAAGCCAGCTGGCTGGGGGATTCTGGGAGTGGAAGCCCACCCCTCTTAAAGCATGGCTGGCTGGGGGATTCTGGGAGTAGAAGCCCACCCCTCTTAAAGCATGCTGGCTGGGGGATTCTGGGAGTGGAAGTCCACCCCTCTTAAAGCATGGCTGGCTGGGGGATTCTGGGAGTGGAAGTCCACCCCTCTTAAAGCAGGTTGGCTGGGGGATTCTGGGAATGGAAGTCTGCTCCTTTTAAAGCAGGCTGGTTGAGGAATTCTGGGAGTGGAAGTCCACTCTCTTAAAGCCAGCTGGCTGGGGGATTCTGGGAGTGGAAGCCCACCCCTCTTAAAGCAGGCTGGCTGGGGGATTCTGGGAGTGGAAGTCCACCCCTCTTAAAGCAGGCTGGCTGGGGAATTCTGGGAATGGAAGTCCATGCCTCTTAAAGGGGCCAGGTCTGAAAAAATAGCTACGATCTCAGAGGATCGGAGAGGAAAAAGGCCAGCCCAGAGCTTCATGGAGGCTGAAGATTTAATCCCAGACATCAGAGTCACCTTATTGGCAAACGGGCAGCATTTAATTGATTTAATTAATGAGATGCTGCTTGCCGAAAAGGGCAGTGAAGGTCGGGAAGATGCAAAGCCAGGCCAGGAGGTGTCCCTGCTTCTGATCTTCTGGAGATCTTTCTGCCCTCACTCCTTCCTACCCTAAAAGCCCGGGCAAGTGGCAGACGCTACTCATGGTTGTAGAGCTCCTCGTCTACTCCCCGAGTACAGGTAGTCCTCAACTTAACGGCCGCAATGGAGTCCAGCATTTCTGTCGCTAAGGGAGGGAGCTGTTAAGCGAGCCTTTTGCCCCATTTTACAACCTTCCTTGCCAAGTGAATCGCTGCCGTTGCTAAGTGAGTCACACGGTCATGAAGCGAATCCGGCTTCCCCCATTGGCTGGGCTGGCCAGAAGGTCGCCAAAGGGGATCCCGCGACCGTCGTAAACGCGAGTCAGCGGTCCGGCGTCTGAATTTGGATCGCGTGACCGCTGGGGTCGATAAGCATGAAAAAAACAGTCGTTAAGTCCCTTTTTTTTCCCCAGTGCCGTGGCTCACTTGGATCGGTCGCTAAGTGAATGGTCGTTAAGTCGAGGACTTTAACTTGTAGTTAAAGGGCCCGGGAGGGGGGGCAGATTTCAAGGCTTTACCTTGCTCTCCAAGCGGTCACTGCTCAGCCGCAGCTCGTTCCGCTCTTTCTCCACCTTCTCCAGGCGGCCCTTTAGCTGCTGGATTTCTTCCTGCAAGGAGAAGGAAAAGCAGGCTGGCAAGAGCAGTCCTGGGAGCGCCAACGTCTCGGCCCCGGGTTGGGAAGCAGGGCTGGAAGGGACCCTGGAGGTCTTCTAGTCCAACCCCCTGCCCCAGGCAAGAGTCCTTACAGCGTCCCCGTCTTATCCTGAAGACCTCCAGGGACGGAGCAGCCACAACATCTGGAGGCCAGCTGTGCCAATTGCCAGGGAACTTCTCCTTTAGTTCCAGGTTGGGTTTCCCTCCGAGGGGTTTCTACACCTTGCCCACCCACCCTCCCTTTCTTCCTCCTTTTTTTCCTCCCTCCCTCCCTCCTTTAGTTCCTTCCTTCCTCTTTCTTCCTTTCCTCCCTTGTCCCTCCCTCCTTTCCTTCCTCCCTCTCCTCTCCTTCCTCCCTCCCTTCTTTTCCTCCTTTCCTCCCTTGTCCCTTCCTCCTTTCCTCCCTCCCTCCATCTCCTCCCTCCCTTTTTCATTCTCTTTCTCCCTTTCCTTTCCTTTCCCTTCCTTCCTTCCCTCCCTCGCTTCTCCTTCCCTCTTTTACTTCCTCCCTCTCCTCTCCTCCCTCCCTCCCTTCTTTCCCTTTCCTTTCCTTTCTTCCTCTTTCCTTCCATCCTTCCTCCCTCCCTCCATCTCCCTCTTTTTCTTTCATTCTTTTTCTCCCTCCTTTCCTTCCTTCCTTCCTTTCCTCCCTTGTCCCTCCCTCCTTTACTTCCTCCCTCTCTCCCTCTTTCCTCCCTCCCTCCCTTCTTTCTCCCTCCTTTCCTTCCTCCCTCCTTCCCTTTCTTTACTTCTCTCCTTCCTCCCTCCCTCCCTCCCTTTTTTCCTTCCTTCCTTCCTTTCCTCCCTTGTCCCTCCCTCCTTTCCTTCCTCCCTCCCTCCATCTCCTCCCTCCCTTTCTTTCATTCTTTCTCCCTCCTTTCCTTCCTTCCTTTCCTCCCTTGTCCCTCCCTCCTTTCCTTCCCCCCTCCTTCCCTTTCTTTCCTTCTCTCCTTCCTCGCTCCCTCTCTCCACCCTCCCTCCCTCCCTCCCTCCCTCCCTCCTTCCCTGGCCTGGAAGGTCTTCTCCTCCAGATCCTTGCTTAATCAGCAGACCTTACACCACCCCAGACATCTCTTACTGAAAGCCTCCAGGGATGGAGCACCCACAACTTCTCGAGGGAAGCCCCTCCCCCCCCTTTTTTTTTAAACCAATCGTTTCATATCCAAAAATCCCACCCTAGGTCCAGGCTGGACTCTCCCTCCGACTTCAACTCCTAGAAATTCCCCAGCCAGCAGGCTTTAAGATGGGTGGATCTAGAATCCAAGGCCAGAAAGGCACCTCAGAGGTCTTCTAGTCCAACCCCTTGGTCCGGGCAAGAGTCCTTATACCATGTAGGCAAATGGACGCCCCGTCTTTCCTCGAACCTAACCCAACCCTTGTTGGCTGGGGAATTCTGGACGCTGAAGTCCACTGGTCAGGGAGGGGCCATACTTCCCCTATCCTTCAACTATTCATGGTCAATAAAAGAACTTCCCCGGTTCTTCTTAAAGACCCACCCTGGGGGGGGTCCCTCCCTCCTTCCTCCGGCCAGGAGACCCACGTACATCTTTGGCCCGGATCTGGTCCTCCGTCAGCTGAACCTCAATCAGAGGCCGAACGGTGGTGAAAAGCTTCCACCACGGCCAGCCCTTCACGCCCTTGTTCTTCTTGATGTTCTTCTGGACGCAGCGGATAGCCAGGTCCTGAATCTGCATTTGGGGGGCGGGGGGAGACAAGAGGGGAAGAGAAGCGGATCAGGCCAAGAGGAGCCCCTTCCCCTACACAGGGGAGGGCCGAAACCAAGACATCCCCACACCCTCGGCCCTCCTCCATGGTCCTTCCAAAGGCTTCAGAAGGGTCAAAGGAAGAACTCAACTCAAGAGAAGACCAGGCTGATTCTCTTTCACTACATTGATCTATCCATCCATCCATCCATTGTTATCTATACTATTCATCTATCTCTGTTGTTGTTGTTAGTTGCGAAGTCGTGTCCGACTCATCGCGACCCCCATGGACAACGTTCCTCCAGGCCTTCCTGTCCTCTACCATCTTCTGGAGTCCCTTTAAGCTCAGGCCTCCTGCTTCAGTGACTCCATCCAGCCACCTCATTCTCTGTCGTCCCCTTCTTCTCTTGCCCTCCACCTTTCCCGGCATGAGGCTCTTCTCCAGTGAGTCCTTCCTTCTCCTTAGGTGGCCAAAGGATTTGAGTTTCAGCTTCAGGATCTGGCCTTCTAAAGAGCAGTCAGGGTGGATCTCCTCTAGGACTGACCGGTTGGATCGCCTTGCAGTCCAAGGGACTCGCAGGAGTCTTCTCCAGCACCAGAGTTCAAAGGCTTCAATTCTTTGGCGCTCAGCCTTTCTTATGGTCCAGCTTTCACAGCCATACATTGCAACTGGGAAGACCACAGCCTTGACTATACGCACTTTTATTGACAGGGTGATGTCTCTGCTCTGGCTGTCTAGATTTGCCATGGCTTTCCTCCCCAGGAGCAAGCGTCTTTTAATTTCTTGGCTGCAATCCCCGTCTGCGGTGATCTATCTCTACATATCTATTTATATCTGTCCATCCACCCATAATGTCTTTACATCCTATCCTATCCTTCGTTGCTTTCTTTCTTTCATCTATCACTATCTATCTATACATTTATCTATCGTGTATCTATCATGTCTGTCTAGTTATCTATCTCTACGTATCTATTTACATCCTATCCTATCCTATCCTTCATTTCTTTTTCTTTTTTCTTTCTTTCCTTTTTCTTCTATCTATCTATCTATCTATCTATCTATCTATCTATCTATCTATCTATCTATCTATCTCTATCTATCTAATCTATCTATACATTTATCTAACTATCATGTCTGTCTAGTTATCTATCTCTACGTATCTATTTATATCTGTCCAGCCAGCCAGCCATTATGTCTATCCTATCCTATCCTATCCTAACCTATCCTATCCTATCCTCTCTCCCTCCCTCCCTCCCTCCCTCCCTCCTCCATCCATCCACGCATGCCTGGCTGAGGAATTCTGGGAGTTGAAGTCCACAAGTCATAAACAAGGGCCAAGTTGGAAGACCCCTGAGCCAGACCATCAAGAGATGGATATACTATGCATACATCAGCATTTTTCAACCTCTGCAACCTTAAGGTGGCTGAGGAATTCTGGGAGTTGAAGTCCACAAGTCATCAAAAGGCCAAGCTGGAAGACCCTTGCCCTAGAGAAAGGGCTGTCCAATCATTTCTGCAAAGCCTCCAAAGACTTATTGTCTACTTATTATCAAAGTACAACATGTACACAGTGAGACTGTTTGGGAAGCCCTTTCTTGGAAAAACGGTCTGATCTTTCCGAGAACCCAGGGCCCCACCTGAAGGCTGTGGTTGCTTTGGCACCCAGCGACAACAACAGGGTTGTCGTTCTTCAGGGAACAACAGGAGGAGGAGGAGGAGGGGGAACAGGCGTTTGGTATGTTCACCCCCTTAAAGTTATTTGTAAAAATAATAAAACCCCTAAATGGAGATGAAACGTGGATTAGAATAATGGGGGGAGGGGGGAGGAAATCCTGCCTCTTGTTTCACCCGCCCCCATTTCAGAGCTCAACACAATGATGGTGCAAGCTTGTGGAACAAGCAAAAATCTTTAATCTGCAAACCACCCAGAGTAGGGGCACAGAAATTTAATAAAGAGAGAGAGAGAGAGAGAGAGAGCAGTTGAAGGAAGGAAGACATGACAGATAGGTAGATAGGTACACACACAGAGAGAGACACAGAGAGAGAGAGAGAGAGAGAGAGAGAGAGAGAGAGAGAGAGAGAGAGAGAGAGAGAGAGAGAGAGAGAGAGAGAGAGAGGATAGATAGATAGATAGATAGATAGATAGATAGATAGATAGATAGATAGATAGATAGATAGACAGACACACACAGGATAGATAGATAGATAGATAGATAGATAGATAGATAGATAGATAGATAGATAAAGACATGATAGACAGACAGACAGGATAAATAGACATGATTGATAGATAGACAGACAGACAGACAGATACAGATAGAGTAGATAGATACAGACATAATAGATAGATATATAAGATAGATAGATAGATAGATAGATAGATAGATAGATAGATAGATAGATAGATAGATGGTAGATAGACACATGATAGACAGACAGACAGAGAGGATAAATAGACAGATATGATAAGACAGCTATAGTCATAGATAGATAGATAGATAGATAGATAGATAGATAGATAGATAGATAGATAGATAGACAGACAGATAGAATGAATGAATAAGATATGGTGAAGGGGGGGAGAAGAACCCCTTTTGTTGCTTTGGACTCACCCCTCCCACCCCCGATGTCCCCCAGGCCCACCTACCTTGCCTTTCTTTCTCTAGGACAGACAAGGGGGCCTCTCTGCACAGCCCCCCCCCAACCTTGCTGGAGAATTGCGAAGAGGCTCGGGGATCACACAGTTCCCCTCCTACCTGTTGCAAGCCAGAAGAGGCAGCTCCCAAGGCCAAGGGGGGGGGTGGTGGAGAGACAAGTGAAATGGGGGGTGGGGGGAAGCTGCTGCTGCTGCTGCCGCTGATGGTTTCCTTATGGAGCCCACCGCTCTAGTTGCCTGCCGGAGACTCTTTGCAAGAGGCAAAGCTGCCCATTTTAGGATAAGAAGAGAGGCATAAACACAGCAGCGGAGTGTGTGTGTGTGTGTGTGTGTGTGCATGTGCGCGCACATGTGTGACTCACTCCTTTTCTGCCTACCCTGACTTTTAAGGAATATACGTATCTGCATGGCCAGATACAGACAAGACACAGGAGTCCCTGGTGCCCTCTGAGCTTGGTGGTTCTCTTGCAGACGTTTCATGACCCAACTAGGGAACATCACCAGTGCTAGGAGGAGGAGGAGGAGGAGGAGGAGGAGGAGGAGGAGGAGGAGGAGGAGGAGGAGGAGGAGGACTGTGGGGTCCTTGGTGCTCTCTGAGCTTGGCTGTTTTCTTGCAGATGTTTCATGACCCAACTAGGGAACATCACCAGTGCACTGATGTTGTTCCCTAGTTGCGTCATGAAAGGCCTGCAAGGAAACCACCCAGCTCAGAGAGCAACAGCCCTCCTCCTCCTCCTCCTCCTCCTCCTCCTCCTCCTCCTCCTCCTCCTCCTTCTCCTCCCTTCTAGCCCTGATGATGTTCCCTAGTTGGGTCATGAAACATCTGCAAGGAAACAATAACGCTCAGAGAGCACCAAGGACCCCACAGTCGTCGTCGTTGTCCTCCTCCTCCTCCTCCTCCTCCCACCCTTGCTCCTTTTCCACAAACCACACTCCCTTCTAGCACTGATGATGTTCCCTAGTTGGGTCATAAAACGTCTGCAAGGAAACAGCCCACCTCAGAGGGCACCAAGGACCCCACAGTCCTCCTCCTCCTCCTCACATTGATGATGTTAGCTAGCTGGGTCGTGAAACGTCTGCAAGAAAACCACCCAGCCCAGAGAGCACCGAGGGACCCCAGCCCCACCCATTTCCACCCTGAGCTGCCAATATTCCCCTTTACACACAGACACTCCTCCCCCCCCCCAAAAAAGGGCATACCTTTCTCTTCTTGAAATGCTGGCGGGCCAGGAACCCCCGGCAAGCGGCCTGGAACAGGGTGATGCTTCGGCACAGTTGCTTGTCCCGCTGCTCCTCCAGCTTAGTCAGCGTGCCTGCCCGAAAGAACACCTGGGGGGTCGGGGTAGAGGGAGGGAGGGAGGGGGCAAAGGGAGAGAAGAGCGGGGGGGTGCAATGCAGAAAAGATGGGGTCAGTCTCGGCGGCAGGGCAGGCTCCCGCACAGAGAGAGACGGGGATCTGACGTCTCAGACTTTCAGAAGAGGCAAGGGCCCTCCTTTGGGAGAGGGGGCAGAGGCCAGGGCCCTCCGGGGACCCCCAATAATAGGGCCCGCCTCCTGGAAGGGGACCCCGGATTCAGGGGGCCAGCGCAGGTGGCAGAGACTCGACGCCCCAGTCTGGGTGCTGCAGGAGGCTTTCAAGGTGCCAGGGCGAAATGGAGGTGCAAGGCAAAGGAAGGGGTGGACCCTTCTCCTTCACCCCCCACCCCCCTGTGCCCAGAGGCCTGGAGGAAGGAGACCCCCCCACTTCTAACCGAGGAGGCCCAGAGCTCCCCCTCTTGCAGAAGCCGCCGCAAGGCAGCTCCCCATAACTTGGCGGCTTGAAAGCAGCGTTCTCTCGTCTCCTCCTGGAGTGAATCAGCCAGCCGCCCCCTCCCTGGGGGGGGTGGAGGGGGGGGGGCTGGGCATCTTCCTGGCATGCCAGGGGGCTGACTTCACCCCGGAGCGCTGTGTGTGTTGTGTGAGTGTTGTGTGCGCGTGGGCACGTTTGCAGGCAGCCGGATGCAAGCCAGGAGCTAGCATCGCGTTCTCTCTCTCTCTCTCTCTCGGCCAAAAACCAGGCCTGGTGCCCGTCCACGAAAGCAGCCCACCCCACCCCGCCCGTGGCATCTCCCGTGCCCATCTTCCCCAGCCTGAAGGAAGGTGGGGAGCGGGTCTCCGCCCATTCGCACGTGCCAGGTTTCCTGGGAAAGACAGGTTGCGTCCCGCTGGCCGAGGACCAAAACTTCCTGGCAAATTTATTTATTATTTTATTTTATTTTAATTCCATTTATATCCCGCCCTTCTCCGAAGACTCAGGGAAGGCTTACAAGCTTACGACACGTTTGCAGAATCTGAAAAATCTTCTGCAGCACCTTTTGGCGAGCAGGAGGGAGAGAAAGAGAGAGGGGGGGGAAACGAATGCAGCGGGAACAAGGCAGTCCTCGGTTTACGACCGTAACGGGAACGACGGCCACGAGAGTCATTGTGGCCGTAAAGCGAGGCGCCCGTGGAACCGGAAGTGATTTTGTTTTTCTCTGCCTTTCTTTGGCTGGCATTGTGAAGGGAACGGTGAATTGTGAAGGTTGTGAGGTGAACGCCCTGCGGTCGTTAAGGGAACGCCGTGGTCGTTAAGCGAATATGTTCATTTGAGCCTGCTTTTTTTTATTTTTTCTGTTCTTGGCTGGAAACTCGCAGGAAAAAAACCAAACACCCAAACCCACGTAGCAACACAACGGGTCACAAAAATCCATTTAGTGACCGTTTGAAGTGACCATGGCCCTGACCAAAGTGACTTCGGACTGTTTTTCACACTTAACGACCATCGCAGCAATTTGGACGTGATCCAAATTCAGACGCTGGGCAGCCGATTCATAGTTATGACGGTCGCAGACTCCCGGGGGTGTGTGTGCGTGTGTGGCGTGATTCCCCTTTTTTGCGACCTTCTGACCTGCAAAGTCGATGGGAGGGGGAAGCCAGATTCGCTTAACGACCGTGTGACTGACTTAAGAACCGCAGGGATTTTCTTAACAACCGTGGCAAAGGAGGTCGTCAAACAGGGCAAAGTCCCCTTCAACCGCCTCGCTTAGCGACGGATGTTCTGGGCTCAATCTTAGTCGTAGGACTTACTTGCGTTTCCTCTGTCCTGCTGGGGCCACTTCTGTTGCCCCCACCCGCCCGCCCGCCCACCCCCAGACGCCCGCTGGGTGGTCTTCCCCGAGAGAAGAGACTGGACAGCCCTTTGTCTGAAATGGTACATAGGGTCTCCTGCCTGAGCAGCGGGTTGGACTAGATGACCTCCCAGGTCCCTCCCGACTTTATTATTATTATTATTATGATTCTCCTGTTCATCTCACCCTGCTCAAGCCCATCTGGAAACAACTTTGCTCCAACTCCAGCGACTGCAGCAGCTCTTCCACAGCCTGGAAAGGGGGGTGGGGAGAAAGCAGAAGAGGGGAGGGGGTTTCAGAGAGCATGCTTCCCCCCCACCCCAAAAACGCCAGCCTCCGCATCCCATCCACTCTTGCCCCCTCGTGAGTGCAGCTATCCCAGGATCTTGGGGTATGGAAGTCGAGGGAGCCAGACCCCAGACCCGTCCTCCCCCATCCCCTGGCAGAGAGACAGCCCCCTCCCCAATTCCAGCCCGCATACCCTCCTCTCGTCGGTGACGATGTAATGGCGCCCGTGCTTCTTGCTCAGGTGAGGAGCCAGGACGTCGAAGCGCCGGCGGAATTCGGCAAAGACCATGTGGTCGGGGTAACCTGGGCGGGAGAGGAGAAGAAGGGGGAGGGGGCGTTAGAAGGGGAGGGGGCTCGGGCAGAAGGGCAGCGCCGGGGGGGCTGCTGGGAAGGGAGGTGGGCCAAAACGTGGACACCAAACGTGGCGGTCCCACCAGGCTTCTCGGCACGAAGGGATCGAGCTATTCTCCAAAGCGCCCGAAGGCGGGACAGGAAGCGACGGATGGAAACTCAACGAGGAGAGAAGCAACCTACAACAGCGAGGACAATTCACCACTGGAACTGCTTGCCACCAGAGGTTGCGGGCGCTCCATCACTGGAGGTTTTTAAGAGGAGATTGGGCAACCCTTGGTCTGAAACGGTCTGGGGTCTCCTGCGTGAGCAGGGGGTTGGACTAGATGACCTCCAAGGTCCCTTCAGACTGTGCTATTCTGTGATTCTGTAAGGGTCTCCTGCTTGAGCAGGGGTTGGACTAGCAGACCTCCAAGGTGCCTCCCGACTCTGTTTATTCTGTTCAGAGAGAAGCAACCTGGAATTAAGGAGAAACTTCCTGATAGTAAGGGCAATTAACCAGCGGAACAGCTGGCCACCGGAAATCGTGGGCGCTCCATCACTGGAGGCTTTTAAGGAGATACTGGACAGTCACTTGTCTGAGATGGTATAGGTCCTCCTGCTTGAGCGGGGGGGGGGGCTGGACTAGAAGATCTCCAAGGTCCCTTCTAACTCTTGTTAATGTGTTATATTCCATTAAGGCTAAAAAAAAAAACTAAGAACAGTTGCTGGAATTGGGTATGTCTAGTTTAATTTATTTATTTTATTTTATTGCATTTATATACCGCCCTTTCCCTGAGGACTCAGGGCGGTTTACAGGGAGTTAAAAAACCAGCAATACAAAAGTTAAAACCAATTTAAAAAAGATTAAACTAACCCTGTGCAATTAAAACCCCGATTAAAATAAATGAAGAGAAGGACGAGGGGGGACATGATAGCAGCGTTCCAGTATCTCAGGGCCTGCCATAAAGAAGAGGCAGTCAAGCTCTTCTCCAAAGCGCCCGAAGGCAGGAGAAGAAGCAACGGATGGAAACTCATCCAGGAGAGAAGCAACCTGGAACTAAGGAGGAATTTCCTGACAGTGAGCACAATTAACCGGTGGAACTCCTTGCCTCCAGAAGCTGTGAATGCTCCAACACTGGAAGTCTTTAAGAAGAGACTGGACAGCCGTTTGTCCGAAATGGTACAGGGTTTCCTGCCTGAGCAGGGGGCTGGACTAGATGACCTCCAAGGTCCCTTCCAACTTTCTTCTGGTTGCCTAAGTGCCTGAATTTCGACGACGTGATTGTGGGGATGCTCCGACGGCCATAACTCTGAGGACAGGTCCTAAGACCTCAGTCACTCCTTCGGTGCCGGGGTAAGATTGAACAGTCGTTAAACGAACGGTCGTTAAGTCGAGGACTACGAGCATCCGTCCTCACGCGAACACCCAGAAGGGTCTCTCCAGCTTTAGCAGACCCCCGTTCCACCCCCACCCCCACCCCACCCCACCCCACCCCCACGGCCAGGGCCAGCAGTAACTGTCCCCGAGCACCCTTCCGTCCACTTTTTTGGGGGGGGGGGGAAACCATTATTCTTGGCTTATCGAAACTTTTTTTTTTGGCACTGAAGAACGGCAGAGCCTGTCCAGAGTGGGGAGGGAGAGACTGACTGAGACACACACACACACACACACACACACACACACAAAGAGCCGGCCTGGTGGATCCCGAGTTCCAAATAAGGCTGCAAGGAGAGGAGGGAGCGGAGAGGGCCAAGATCTGCCGGGCAGCTGTTTCTGGCCAGAGGGGGGTCCAGGAGGGGGGGGCTTTGGGCTTGGGGGCTCTGGGCGCTCCAGGAAAGTGGGGGGGGGTTCCCTCCGTGGGATTTGCCTCCCTGCGTTGTCTGGAGTCTAAACGTGGCCTCCGCTGGTCTAGTTGAGCTTCTTCCAGGCGGACAGAAGGAAAAGCCGATCTTTTGCCACGTGGGAGTTTTTTCTTTTTCTTTCTTTCTTTCTTTCTTTCTTTCTTTCTTTCTTTCTTTCTTTCTTTCTTTCTCTTTCTTTCTTTCTTTCTCTTTCCTTCCTTTCTTTCTTTCTTTCCTTTCTTTCTTTCTTTCTCTTTCTTTCTTTCTTTCCTTTCTTTCTTTCTTTTCTTTCTTTCTTTCTTTCTTTCTTTCTTTCTTTCTCTTTCCTTCCTTTCTTTCTTTCTTTCCTTTCTTTCTTTCTTTCTTTCTCTTTCTTTCTTTCTTTCCTTTCTTTCTTTCTTTTCTTTCTTTCTTTCTTTCTTTCTTTCTTTCTTTCTTTCTTTCTTTCTCTTTCCTTCCTTTCTTTCTTTCTTTCCTTTCTTTCTTTCTTTCTCTTTCTTTCTTTCTTTCTTTCCTTTCTTTCCTTCTTTCTTTCTTTCTTTCTTTCTTTCTTTCTTTCTCTTTCTTTCCTTTCTTTCTTTCTTTCCTTTTATTCTTTTTTTCTTTTTCTCTCTCTTTCTTTCTTTCTTTCTTTCTTTCTTTCTTTCCTTTCTTTCTTTCTTTCCTTCCTTCCTTTCCTCGCTCTTTCCCCTTCCTGCTTTCCTTCCTTTTCTTCTTTCCTTCATTCCCTTCTTTTCTTCATCCCTCCCTCCCTCCCTCCCTCTTTCCCCTTCCCTTCCTTCCTTCCATCCATTCCTCGCCAGATGGTTTTCAACAAAGAAACATCAATGGGGAAACCCCACAGGGAAGATCACAAGCCGAGTCCACGTGATGCTTTGCTTAACAACCGGGGTGATTCACTTAATGACCATGGGAATGGAAGGTCATGGAATCCAGTGTGGTTGTGTGTTGCCTCACTTAACGACCACATGGCTTAATGACGGATCTCCCAGGGGTGGTTACATAAACCAAGGCCGGCCTGTATTACCTCAGGAAGGATTGAATACAAGCAGTCCTCAATTTACAACAGTTCACTTAGTGACCATTCAAAATTACAGCAGCACCAAAAAAGTGTCTTTATGACCGCTTTTCACATTTAATGACCGCTGCGGCACCCCACAGGATCAAAATTCAGATGCTTGGCGACTGATTCACATGTATGACCCCAGGGGTCACATGATCCCTTTTGCGACCTTCCGACAAGCAAAGCCGATTGGGGCCAAGCAAGCCGGATTCATTTAACGACCGCATGACTAACTGAACAACGGCAGTGATTCGCTGAACAACTTTGTCAAGAAAGTTCATAAAATGGGGCTAAACTCAACAAATGCCTCCCACAGCAACGGAAATCTCGGTCACATTTATCGTCGTAAGCCGAGGACCACATGTCATATGTTAAAGGCCTGCTGGGCTCAGGCTGCATGAATTTTCTCTGGATCCGAGAGGTGGGGGAAAAAACATTCTATTTTCGTTCGCTAACGAGGGATTCGTTCTGTTTTTGATTGTGTCCGATTGCCGTTGTGTCACTTTCCGCCCCGCTTTTATCAATTTTGTGGCACTTCTGTTTAACCCCAAAAAACAATTTTTGTCAAAAAAAAGAGAGAGAGAGAGAGAGAAAGGCAGGAACGCCGCAAAAAGAAACTCTTGGCAAAGCCACCCCGAATGCAGTTTGCAGGAGGCCTATTAAAGTGATAAATGTTTTTTAGAATAAATTAGAATAACAGAGTTGGAAAGGTCATCTAGTCCAACCCCCCCCCCACCCAAGCAGGAGACCCTACACCACAGGGTCCCCAACCTGCGGTCCGCGGCCCACTACCGGGCCGTGGCTTACTGGCCACCGGGTCGCAGAACAGTCTGGCCAGTGTGCGCACATGTAAACAGGACAGCGCATGGTGTGAAAACTGGACAGCAGGTGGCGTCAAAATAGGGGAAAACCAGGCGTTGGGCGGCACGAAAATGGGAGAAAACCGGGCAGCACACAGCGCAAAATCGGGGGCAAACTGGGCAGCGCACGACACAAAATCGGGAGCAAACCAGGCAGCGTTCAGTGCAAAACCAGGGGCAAACCGGGCAGCGCAAGGCGCAAAAACCAGGTGGCACAGAGTGTGAAAATAGGTGAAAACCAGGCGTTGGGCAGCACGAAAATGGGAGAAAACCGGGCAGCAGACAGCGCAAAATCGGGGGCAAACCGGGCAGCGCACGACACAAAATCCGGAGCAAACCGGGCAGCGCGCAGTGCAAAACCAGGGGCAAACCGGGCAGCACACGGCGCAAAAACCAGGCAGCATACGGTGTGAAAACAGAGCGGCACACAGCGCGGAAACTGGGTGACGTGCGGTGCGAAAACCGGGTAACACGTGGCGTAAAAACGGGGGCAGACAGGACGGCGTGCGGTGCAAAAACCAGGCGACGGGTAGCGTGAGAACCGGGTGGTGCACGATGTGAAAAATGGGGCGATACTAGCGCCCGCGCCGCAAAACCGGCACGGTGCTAGCGAGTGTGACGTGGGCGCTAGCAGCACCCCATTTGTGTCGCACGTGCAGGTCCGGTCCGCCAGGCGAGGAAGGTCGGAGACCCCTACACAGCATTTCTGACTGATGGCAATCCGCTCTTCTTGAAAGCCTCTGGGGATGAAACTCCAGTAGGCCACGATCTGTTTATAGGGCATATAAGCCATGGTTGGCTTACTGGGGATGTGCAGTTGTGCTTTTGACATTATTTTTGCTTGTTTTCATTTGCAGCCGAGCTACAGAAGGAGCCCTCCAATGGATAACCATTCATTTAGTGACCAAAGATACAGCGGGACAAAGATACAACGCCTCACCGTCAGGACTACCGTAGTCCTCAACCTACAACCCTTTGTTTAGTAACTGCTCAAACTTACGGCGGCACTGGAAAGAAAAAAAGATGGATGACGTGTTTCACACTTACGACCGTTACGGCACCCCCGTGGTCGTGAGACCAAAATTCAGACGTTTGGCAACTGTCTCGTATTTATGACCGCTGCACTGTCCCGGGGTGACGTGACCAATATTCGCGGCTTTCCCAGCCGGCTTCGGACGAACAAAGCCAAGGGGGGGGGGAACTGGATTCGCTTAACAATGGCGGTGATTTGTTTAACAACGGTGGCATAAACGGTCGCAAAATGGAGCGCAACTCATTTTACGACTTAACAATGGAAACTTTGATGTCAACCTATTTCCCAAAGTATCAGAGGGCAGGACAAGAAGCAACGGATGGAAACTAACCAAAGAGAGAAGCGACCTGGAATTAAGGAGAAACTTCCTGACAGTGGAACTCCTTGCCTCCAGAAGTGGTGAATGCTCCAACATTGGAAGTTTTTAAGAAGAGACTGGACAGCCATTTGTCTGAAATGGTACAGGGTTTCCTGCCTGAGCAGGGGGTTGGACTAGATGACCTCCAAGGTCCCTTTCAGCTCTATTAATTCTAATTCTAATTCTAATTCTAATTCTAATTCTAATTCTAATTCTAATTCTAATTCTAATTAATTCTAATTCTAATTCTAATTCTAATTAATCTGATCCCGATTCTAATTCTGTGGTTGTGTCTCAAGGTCTACCTGTATTTAAAGTGCATTTTTGTCTCAGAGGGTGGCGGCAGACAAACGCTGCGCCTCTGAGACACACACAGACAAACACACAAACGGTATAACATTGGAAGTTTTTAAGAAGAGACTGGACAACCATTTGTCTGAAATGGTACAGGGTTTCCTGCCTGAGCAGGGGGTTGGACTAGATGACCTCCAAGGTCCCTTCCAGCTCTATTAATTCTAATTCTAATTCTAATTCTAATTCTTCTGATCCCGATTCTAATTCTGTGGTTGTGTCTCAAGGGCTACCTGTATTTAAAGTGCATTTTTGTCTCAGAGGGTGGCGGCAGACGAACGCTGCGCCTCTGAGACACACACAGACAAACACACACACGGTATAACTTGTGTGCGTCTCCCAAGGACGTTCGACAAAGCAACACCGAGTGTGCCCAACCGCTGTTAAGCTGAGGGCTCAACTAATCTCGAATGTGCCCCTCGGCTGCCCGTCTTCCTGCAGCTGCAGCCGCCCCCGCCCCGAATGGATTTTCTTATCGGATTGCAATTAAAATTGATGGGCAAAGATTGCTGTGTTGATTCTTCGGGTCTTAATTAATCCTGACCAGCATCGGCCGGGCAACCACAGTTGCCGCCGGCTCCTTCCTTGCCTGCTGAGCCATCGATCCCGACTGCAGCGCGAAAAGAACCACAAACGCTCTGAATTTGCTGCACGCCACAAGCCACTCGGCTCTCGAGTTCACACAAACACACCTTCCGCTGTGTGCTTGGCAAAAGGGGGAGAAAGGGGCCGACTCGGGGTGGGGTGGGTGGTCTTTTCCCAGCAGGAGAGGCAGAAGGAGAGTCCTCGACTCACACAGACACAACCGGGGCCACAATTTCCAGGGCCGAACAAGACAGCTGTTCAGTGACCTGGGTCTCTTTTTTTCTCTCTGCAGTGGTCGTTAAGCGAATCGCCGCAGCTGTTAAGGGAATCCTGCGGTCATTAAGCGAACCTGGCTCCCTCCCCCCCTTCCATTTGGCCTGAGAAAAGCCAGCTGAGAAAATTACAAATAACAGAAGAGAATAACAGGGGTGGAAGGGACCTTAGAGGTCATCTAGTCTAGCCCCCTGGTCAAGCAGGAGACACTCTACCATTCCGGACATATGGCTGTCCAGCCTCTTCTTCAAAGCCTCCAGTTTTGCATCAACCACAACTTCTGGTGGCAAGCTGTTCCACCGATTAATTGTTCTATGGAATAGTGCACAGGTCTGCAACCCGCAGCTCCGGAGCCACATGCGGCTCTTTCAGCTTTCTCTTGCGGCTCCCGGTCTTCTGCCATGTGCAGTCCAAAAAGAAAAAAAAAAGGTGGGACTAAAAAAGTTCAACCAATCAATTCAAATATGCAGGGTAGGTGCATATCTCGCCTTGGCTCCACTCTTCAGTCAAACCCTGTTCTGCGCATGCACGCATGTACACACATGCGCACATATTTTTTGCGGCTCCCAGTTTTTCCTTTTGTGAGGGAACCGGTTCCGAGTGGCTCTTTCACTGTTTCAGGTTGCTGACCCCTGGTATAGTGTTTGCTGCCTGACCAGGGGTTGGACTAGATGACCACCAGGATCCCTTCCTATGATGATGATGATGATGATGATGATGATGATGATGATGATGATGATTATTTATGTTATTGTCAGGAAGTTTCTCCTTAGTTCCAGGTTGCTTCTCTCCTTGATTCGTTTCCATCCATTTTTTTCTCATTTTGCCTTTTCGTGCTTTGGAAAATAAGTTGAAAACACACACACACACACACACACACACACACACACACACACACACACACACGTCTTCTTTGGGGCAGCCCCTCAAATATTGGAAAGATGCACTCACAACTTCTGGAGGCTGGTTGTTCCACTGGTTAATTGTTCTCACTGTTAGGAAGTTTCTCCTTAGTTCCAGGTTGCTTCTCTCCTTGATTAGTTTCCATATGTTGCTTCTTGTCCGGCCTTCGGGGGCTTTGGGGAATAGGCTGACCCCCCCTTTTCTTTGGGGCAGCCCCTCAAATATTGGAAAGCTGCTATCCTGTTCCCCCCCTGGTCCTTCTTTTTTCCAGACTGGCTGTACCCAGTTCATGCAACTGTTCTTCGTATGTTTTAACCCTCTGCCCTCTTTCTAGAGTCTCAACATCTTTTCGATACTTATACAGCGCTGTGGACGACAGGAAGGCCTGGAGGAACGTGGTCCAGGGGGTCGCGATGGGTCGGACACGACTTCGCAACTAACAACAACAACAAGAACAACACAGCGCTGTGCTCCAACCACTCTAGGTGGGAGTTTCTCTAATCCCACCTCCACGCGTCCCCCACCACCCGCCCCCAGGGCACGAACAACCCAGACCGCAGGTGGACACATAGCCATTCCAGGCATGCTGGAAATAAACCTGTGTCCATCCTTGGGCCAAAAATTAAATGAGATACAAAATAAACAAGACAAATGAAAGGGGTAATTTCAAGTAATAACTAAATTACCGTAGTTAACTAAGGGGAAAACCAACACTTGACCCTGAGCCAGCCCTGTGCGGCAGCAGCCAAAAAAGCGAACCCAATCCTGGGCTGTATAAACAGAGGCGTAGAATCAAGATCACGCAAAGTACTAGTACCGCTTTATAAAAACCTTAGTAAGGCCACACCTGGAATACTGCAGCCAATTCTGGTCACCATATCACAAAGAAGATGTTGAGAGTTTAGAAAAAAAATTCAGAGAAGAGCAGCTAAGGTTATCCAAGGCCTGGAGGCTAAAACCTACGAAGAACGGCTGCGGGACTTGGGTTTGGCCAGTCTAAAGAAAAGAAGAAATAGGGGAGACATGATAGCAGTTGTATCAGTATCCTGAGGGGCTGCCCCAAAGAAAAGGGGGTCACGTTATTCACCAAAGCACCAGAGGGCAGGACGAGGAACAACGGTTGGAAGCTGATCAAAGAGAGAAGCAACCTGGAATTAAGGAGAAACTTCCCGACAGTGAGAATAATTAACCAGTGGAACAGCTTGCCACCAGAAATCGTGGGCGCTCCATCACTGGAGATTTTTAAGAAGAGGCTGGACAGTCAGGGGGTTGGACTAGATGACCTCCAAGGCCCCTTCCAACTTTATCATCGTCATCATCATCATCATCATCATCATCATAAAACATGAACCTCAGTCAACTGAACACTCAGATTGACTGGCGCTGATGGTTGACACGGGTTGCTGCCGGCATCCTAGGTATCAAGCAGGTATCTCCTTAAAATGTAAGAGGTTCCGAGTAGCACAATTTTTTTGTAGCTTTGCTGGAGTTATGGCAGGAATCTGCAGTTTCTTGATGTGTTTTGCAAAGTTTTGGGACCTCGTTCCCAGTGCCCCGATGACAATGGGTATTATTATTATTATTATTATTATTATTATTATTATTATTATTATTATTATTATTATTATTATTCTAATTTTAGCTTTAATCTTATTTTAACTGGGGTTTTACTTATGCAGGGACGAATATAATATTTTTTTTAATCTGTTTTTAACTTTTGTATCTCTGTTTTTTAATCACCCTGTAAACCGCCCTGAGTCCTTCGGGAAAGGGCGGTATATAAATGTGATAAAAATAAATAAAAAATAAATAAATAAATTATCATTATCATTATCATTATCCTCCTCCTCCTCCTCCTCCTCCTCCAAGGCCCCTTCCAGCTCTATCCTCTTCAAAAGGGCGGATTCCAGGGACCCGTTCTCTGCCGTCAGCTTTCTACGCTCCTCTCTGGCGTGCCCGCTCTGTCCCTCGTCCCGTTTCCCTCCCTCCCTGGAAAACCCCCCCCCCCCGCCCACAGAGTCGGGGGCAAAAGGACCCACCTTGGCGGTACATCCGCAGGGCGTCCAGCAGACGGGAGCCCCGGAGCTGGGCCCTCAGCAGGGGCACCTCCAGCTGCATCAGGCCGGCCTCGCAGTGTTCGCCATGCAGGTCCGGCTCGCTGCTGCTCACCCGCCGGGCGTAGGGAGCCTTGGCGTCGCCTCGCCAGGCGCTGGCTTTGGGCAGGAAGCAGTGGACGAAATGCAGCTTGGACTTCTTCAGGGTGTCAATCAGGGCATCCTGCGGTGGGAGGGGGACAGAAGACCACGGTCAAGAGAGGGCGGGCTTGGCAGGAGAGGCGAGCCATCTCCGAAAGGGCTGCTGACCGCCCGCCTGTCCGACGATGTCCCCCTCCTCACTGGCCAACAAGGCCGTCTTGCCCCCCCCCTAAACTGGGCGTTTCGTTCCTTTCTCGGCCCAAATTATAATCCTCCCTTGTCTCTCTTTAAAGTTTATATACTGGTTTTAGGCTGCACTAATGTTTTAAAGGGGGCTGCTCTGGGTCTCTACGTGAGACGGTCCTAAGATGGGTGGACTTCAGTTCCCAGAATCCCTCAGCCAGTGAGGGCGGACCTTGATGGCCAGAATCCCCCAGCCAGCATCTAGGCAATTCTGGGAGTGGAAGCCCACCCCTCTTAAAGCATGGCTGGATGGGGAATTATGGGAGTTGAAGTCTATCCCTCTTAAAGCAAGCTGGCTGTTGTGATTCAGCGTCAGCCTGTG
>NC_139512.1:357893263-357912868 GCF_947247035.1 Vipera ursinii | reverse complement strand
GAAACCAAGCAGTTTCCTCACTTCTTTGGATCAGGGAGCACAGGATGATAGGGCTCAAACCCAGCGATGAGATTCGGACGGTTCACGCCACTTCGGCAGAACCGGTAGCTAATTTTTTTGAGGCCTGGGCTGAGAATGGATTTCCGGAAGCGGCACCCAGACAGAGAACCGGTTGTTCACCTATTTGAATCCCACCACTGATCATATCTATCTATCTATCTATCTATCTATCTATCTATCTATCTATCTATCTATCTATCTATCTACCATATCATACCTATCTACCCATCTACCTATATCTATCATATCTACCATATTTACCTACCTACCTATCTAATCTCTCTCTCTCTCTCTCTCCCTACCTATTATATCTATAATACCTATCATACCTATTTGCCTAATTATCTATCTAATCTCCATCTATCTAATCTCTTTCTACCTATCTATCTATCTATCTATCTATCTATCTATCTATCTATCTATCTATCTTATCTATCTACCTACCTAATCTCTATCTAATCTCTCTCTATCTCTATCTACCTACTTACCTATTATATCTATACCTATCATACCCTATCTGCCTAATTATCTATCTACCTACCTACCTAATCTCTAACTAATCTCTCTTTTGATCTATCTGTCTATCTACTTACCTAATCTCTACCTAATCTCTCTCTACCTACCTACCTATCATATCTATACCTATCATACCTATCTGCCTATCTAATTCTCTCTCTCTCTATCAATCTATCTACCTATCTACCTACCTATCTAATCTCTATCTAACCTCTCTATCTTATCTACCTACCTATCTAATCTCTCTCTATCTATATCTACCTACCCCATCATACCTATCTGCCTATCTAATTATCTATCTCTATCTACCTACCTACCTACTAATTTCTATCTATCTAATCTCTCTCTTTCTATCTACCTACCTACCTACCTAATCTCTATCTAATATCTCTATCTATCTACCTACCTATCTAATCTCTATCTAATCTCTCTTTCTATCAATCAATCTATCTTATCTATCTATCTATCTATCTATCTATCTATCTATCTATCTATCTATCTATCTTATCTATTTATCTCTTTCTCTCTCTCTCTCTCAGCTCTATCTATTTATCTATTTATCTCTCTTCCTCTCTCTCTCTCTCTCAGATCTATCTATCTATCTATCTATCTATCTATCTATCTATCTATCTATCTATCTCCCAGGGGTAGATCCTTCTCTGTGGGCGCTCCGGAGCTATGGAATCAGCTACCGGTTGAGCTCCGGACGGCGCCCGACCTTCGCTCCATTCGCCGCGAGCTAAAAACATACTTTTTTGAACAAGCTGGCCTGGCCTGATGAGGGGATTGGGGGGGGGGGTTGTTATTGTTATTTTATTGGGGTTTAAGATGTATTTTAGTATATGGGCATTTATTTAATCATTTTTTAACTTTTGTAATCCTGCTGCCGGTAGAGTTGAGGACTGCTCCCGACCTCCGATCATTCCGCCGGGGCCTGAAGACCTGGCTCTTTGAGCTCTCGGGCCCAGGCTGAGGAGAAAATTTTAACTGGGGTTTTAATGTACAGGGTGATTTAATGCTTTTTAATTGGTTTTAACTTTTGTATGTTTTGATTTTTAATTCCCTGTAAACCGCCCTGAGTCCTCAGGGAAAGGGCGGTATACAAATGCAAATATTAAATTAAATTAAATTAAATTATTTTTATTCTTGCCCTGTTCACCGCCCTGAGTCCTTCGGGAGAAGGGCGGTATAGAAATATTATTAAATTAAATTAAATTAAATCTATCTTTACCTATCATCTGTCTGTCTGTCTGTCTGTCTGTCTGTCTATCTATCTATCTATCTATCTATCTATCTATCTATCTATCTATCTATCTATCTATCTGATCTAATCTATCAAATCCAGTGGTGGGATTCAGCCAATTGGCACCACTTTGACAGAACCGGTAGCTAATTTTTTCCGGCCCAGGCCCAGAACGGACTTCCGGAAGCGGCAGATCCAGACAGAGAACCGGCTGGTCACCTATTTGAATCCCACCAGCACTGGTGAAACCTCCGGCCAGCCTGAGCGCAACTCTCAGCCTGCGAGGGCAAGGCGCACAAAACAGCCGCAAAAGTCTTTCTATACGCTGCATTTCGCACCCACAACACACCTGCTTAGGCACCTCTCCAGCGGCCGGGGAAGGTGGCGGCTCGTCTTCGGGCTGGGCGGATGGGGACGTCTCCTTGGAAGGAGCCATGGACAGAAAGAAGCAAATTCGAGTCAAATTACGCCTCGAGAGGCCCGGGGGTGGGCGGGATGCAGCCTACATGCAGCTGTGCTCACACACACACACACGTGCACACCCATTGTGAACACTTGCACGGAAAAGCTCAGTGCACACTCCCTTCACGTGCTGTGTGGAAGGAGGGGAGCAGATGTTGCGGTGCGGACATTTAGCAAGCCCTCGGCAAGCCCTGCGCAAAGAGTCCCGTATCCCCACTACAGGCTGACTTACAGCTATTCGTTTAGCGACCGTTCAAAGTTACAACAGCAGTGGGAAAAAGGACCGTTGCAGCATCCCCGTGGACGCACCATCAAAATTCAGCAACTCACTTAACGACTGCGGGAGGAAAGGTCGTACAAGGGGGCAAAACGCCCTTAGCAAGCGTCTTGCTTCGCAGCGAAGACTTTTGGGCTCAGGTGTGGCCGTAAGCCGAGGACTGCCGGGACTTTAACTAAAAGGGCCACCCACTGGAGCTGGCACGGGGGGCAAATGCCGAGGGAGAGAAGTGGGCACGCTCGACAGGGCTTTGGCACAGCAAAAGAGCAGCATGCATGGGGAACCTACCTGTCAATCACACCCGTCACCTGTCTCCCTAAAGCAGGAGTGGGGAACCAGGGGCCTTGGAGGACTTGTGGACTTCAACTCCCAGAATTCCTGAGCCAGCATGGCTGAGCATGGCCGAATCAGGAATTCTGGGAGCTGAAGTCCGTGGCTGGCTCGGGAATTCTGGGAGCTGAAGTCCATGGCCAGCTCGGGAATTCTGGGAGCCAAAGCCCATGCCTGGCTCAGAAATTCTGGTAGACGAAGTCCATGCCTAGCCCGGAAATTCTGGGAGTTGACGTCCATGCCTAGCTCGGGAATTCTGGGAGCTGAAGTCCGTGGCTGGCTCGGGAATTCTGGGAGCTGAAGTCCGTGGCTGGCTCGGGAATTCTGGGAGACGAAGTCCATGCCTAGCCCGGAAATTCTGGGAGTTGACGTCCATGCCTAGCTCGGGAATTCTGGGAGCTGAAGTCCGTGGCTGGCTCGGGAATTCTGGAAGCCAAAGCTCATGCCTGGCTCAGAAATTCTGGGAGATGAAGTCCATGCCTAGCCCGGAAATTCTGGGAGATGAAGTCCATGCCTAGCTCGGGAATTCTGGAAGCCGAAGTCCATGGCTGGCTCGGTACTTCTGGGAGCCAAAGCCCATGGCCAGCTCGGGAATTCTGGGAGCCGAAGTCCATGGCCGGCTCGGGAATTTTGGGAGCCGAAGTCCAGGATTCTGGGAGCCGATTCCACTAGTCCTCCAAGGCCCATGGTTCCCCACCCGCGCCCTAAAGGAAGGACAAATCACATGCCAAGGGGGCTAGGGGGGGTTCGTTGCCCCGCTCCCCAAGCCCACCCGAAAGCCCGTGCCGTGCACCCTGGTACCTGGCTGGCAGGACCGGCTTCCTGGGCGGGTGGCTTTGCCAGGCCTTCGGACGGTGGCTGAGCCTCCGGGGGGCTCTGGGCTTCGGAGGGCTTCCCTTCCGGAAGGGGTGGGGGCTGCGTCTTCTCAGGGGGGGGCGCCTCCTCTTTCTTCCCCCGCTGCTGCTGCCGGGAGTGGGGCCGGTGCTCCCGGCTCTTGGCCCTGGACATCAGGCTTTTCAGCCCCACGGAGAGGTCATCCTTCAGGGCCGCCTCCTTGGGCTGGGTCTTCGGGGCCGCCGAGGGCCGAGGAGGGGGAGACAGCAGGTGGGGGGGTGGGGAGAGGAGCCTGCGGGGGGCCTTCTCCTGCTTTTTGCCCGGCTGGGGTCCCCGGGGAGGCTTGGGGGGCTCCTTGGCGCCTTTAGCATCGTCCCCAGGAAGCGCTTTGTGCACCAGGCTGCGCACAGCCTGGGCCGCTTTCGTTCGGGAGAGGCCGTGGGCGTCCTCGCCGGGGTTGCCGGGCGGAGGCTCCGAGACGGCTGCGGGGGGCCCCTCCAGGCCGTTCACAGCGTGGCTGGATGGCTGGGCCTCCCCGTTGATCTGGGGGTCCGGACTCTTCGCCTGCAACGAGCGTTTGGGGGGCTCGGGGCTCTGGAGATGGCGGGACGCTTCCGTTTCTGCGACCGGGGAGTCTGACTAGAGTCACAAAGACACAGAAGGGGAGATCCGTAGGTCAGGGTTCAAGTGTAGGGTGCTGGGGGCTCTCTTGAGCTACGGGGGGAGTTACTGTTTACAACTCTAACTCTATTCTTTAATTTATTTTAATTTACTTCAAATTTTTATTTTTAATTTACTGTACAGTGACCTTTAAGTTCTGTTGTTGTTAGCCGCCCTGAGTCCCTCGGGAGATAGGGCGGGATATAAATCCCATAAATAAATAAATAAATAAATAAATAAATAAATAAATAAATAAATAAATAAATAAATAAACAAATAAATAAATACTGGCAGCCGTTTTGTGACCCAACTAGGGAACGTCATCAGTGCTATAAGGGCTATTAAATCTCAAGGGTTATGATTTGTTATTTGGTTGGCATGCATATTTATTTCGAGCAATCTGACCTGGTTTGATGGGTTAGGGTTGGGGTTTTAATATGTTTTAATTCTGTTTTAAATTTGGGCATAATTATTTAATTGTTTTTTAACTTTTGTATTCCGTTTTTTATATTTATTGCCCTGTACACCGCCCTGAGTCCTTCGGGAGAAGGGCGGTATAAAAATGTAATAAATAAATAAATAAATAAATAAATAAATAAATAAATAAATAAATAAATAAATAAATAAATGTTGTATGATAAGAAGGTGGATAATGTGTTTAAGATACATACATTAAGGTATGCTCTGTTGCGAGTATGGAAAAAAATATAGACATAAGTTAAATTACAAAATACCAATTTGGGCAATACCTAAGCATGCAATAGAAAATATAAATGTTGGATTTAAACATGATGTGATTACATACAAAGAAATTTTAAGGATGGAAAGGAATGTATGGCAATTAAAGCCATATAATATTTTAAAAGAAGAAAAGATTGTACAAACTTGGTTTCAGTATGGGCAGTTACAAGCAAGGTGGAAAGAAGATCAGAAAGTTGTTTTTTCGATAACTGATGGGAATTTGGTAAAGCAAATTAGAGATCAAGGTCAAGCACATATAAAAAGGATATATAATGCACTGATAGAAATTGACTCAGAAACGAAATTTGTCAAAGATTGTATGATAAAGTGGGCCCAGAATTTTCAGGAAGTTATAACAATGGATACTTGGGAAAAGATTTGGGTCAGAAACGTAAAATTTACACAGGCTCAAAACTTAAAGAGAGAATTTTTATAAAATGTTTTATAGGTGGCACTTAGACCCCAAAAAATTAGCAAGTACGTATCCGAACTGCCAGCCTAAATGTTGGAGGTGTGGCTGTGAGGATGCAACGTATTTAATTATGTTTTTAATTTTTAACTCTAATTTTTTATTTATTTTAATATTAATTTTAATTTATTGTACAGAGGCCTTTAATTTTAATTTTATCTTAACTTCTGTATTTATTATATGTTATTGTTCTTAGCCGCCCTGAGTCCTTCGGGAGATAGGGCGGCATATAAGTCCCAATAACAAATAAATAAATAAATAAATAAATAAATAAATAAATAAATAAATAAATAAATAAATAAATAAATAAATGATGTTGAATTTAATTACAGCAGCAAGACTTTTAGTAGCACAATATTGGAAGGAGGAGGAACTGCCTACTATAGAAGAATGGACTTTGAAAGTTTCCAACTTGGCGGGAAATGGCAAAGATTTCAGCGTATTTGAAAGATCAATCGCAACAGAGATATATTGTGGAATGGAGAAGATGGATCGAATATATTCAGAACAAATATGGGACTAAAAAGTTTCATTTAGCATTTGAATAAGTAGTGGTTTTATACGATTTATTATTAGTTATTTGTTATGTTTACGGAGAGTTAAAGTGCGATAGAATTTAATGTTTTATTTTTGTATGTTAGCATATTTTAGTTTAAGTTTGTAAAGTTCATACCCTGTATTCAGCTCTGGGAAGTCGGAGGGGGGGGGAGAGGGGAGGGGAGGGGGAGGGAGCTTTTCTTTTTTTAAAAAAAAGTATAATACTTTTCAATAAAAAAGGGGGGGAGGAGGAGGAGGAGGACTGTGGGAATCTTTTGTGCTCTCTGAGCTGGGCGGTTTTCTTGCAGACGTTTCATGACCCATTATCAGTGAGAGAAGAGAAGAGAAGAGAAGAGAAGAGAAGAGAAGAGAAGAGAAGAGAAGAGAAGAGAAGAGAAGAAGGGAGGGAGGGAGGGAGGGAGGGAGGGAGGGAGGGAGGAAGGAAGGAAGGAAGGAAGGAAGGAAGGAAGGAAGGAAGGAAGGAAGGAAGGAAGGAAGGAAGGAAGACTGGGGTCCTTGGTGCTCTCTCCGCTGGGTTGCTTCCTTGCAGATGTTTCATGACCCAGCTAGGGAACATCATCAGTGCTAGAAGGGAGGAGGAGGAGGAGGAGGAGGAGGAGGAGGAGGAGGAGGAGGAGGAGGAGGACTGTGGGGTCCTTGGTGCTCTCTGAGCTGGGCGGTTTTCTTGCAGATGTTTCAGGACCCAACTAGGGAACATCTTCAGTGCTAGAAGGGAGGAGGAGGAGGAGGAGGAGGAAGAGGAGGAGGACTGTGGGGTCCATGGTGCTCCCTGAGCTGGGTGGTTTTCTTGCGGACGTTTCATGACCCAACTAGGGAACGTCATCAGTCCTGGAAAGGAGTGGGGTTTCCTCCCTGTTGATATACAGCAAACAACAGCCTAATCAAGGAACGACCCAGAAGTAAACGAGACTCAGAGCAACACTGAGAGGGCAAGACACATGCCTATAAACAGAGAACAACATCCCCGCCCTTCCAGCCCTGAGGAGGTTCCCTAGCTGGGTCATGAAACGTCTACAAGCCAATTACCAAGCTCAGAGGGCACCCAGGACCCCACAGTCCTCCTCCTCCTCCTCCTCCCTTCCAGCCCTGATGATGTTCCCTAGTTGGGTCATGAAACGTCTGCAAGAAAACCACCCAGCTCAGAGGGCACCAAGGATCCCACAGTCCTCCCCCTCCTCTTCCTCCTCCTCCTCCTCCTCCTCTCCACAAAGCCCCCTCCCTTCTAGCCCTGCTGATGTTCCCTAGTTGGGGCATGAAACGTCTGCAAGGAAATCACCCAGCTCAGAGAGCACCAAGGTCCCCACATTCCTCCCCCTCCTGGCCTTCTTCCCCTCCTCCTCCTCTTCTCCACTCCACAACCCCCTCCCCTCTTTTAGCCCTGATGATGTTCCCTAGTTGGGTCACGGAATGTCTGGCAGGAAACCAACCAAGCTCAGAGACCACCCAGGACCCCACAGTCCTCCTCTTCCTCCTCTCCCCCCACTTCTAGCCCTGATGATGCTACCTAGCTGGGTCACGAAACATCTGCAAGAAAACAACCAAGGTCAGAGGGCACCCAGGACCCCACAGTTCTCCTCCTCGTCCTTCCCCTCCTCCACAGCTCCAAGAAAACCACCCACCTCGGAGAGCCCCAAGGACCCCTCCCCTAAATGTGTTACAAGTAGTTGAAACCACAAAGCACCCCTCCCCCCACCCCGCAAGGACCTTCCAAGGCTTAGACCCCAGATCGGCATGGCCTAAGAACCCCCCCCAGGTGGCTCCCCCAGACTCTACCCTAGCTAAAAAAAACTATCAAACCGCAGCCAGGAAGCCCCTTACATGTAGTCCTCAACTTATGACCCATCCCTTAGTGACCGTTCAAAGTTCTGACTAGCCTCGCTGGAGCTTCTCCGGAGCCAGTTTCAAAATTCCGGCCATTATCCTCACGTCACTTCTTGGGCACCGGGTAAACCAGCCTGCATTTACAGCCAATTACAGCGTCCCGCAGCCGTGGGACTGGGTTTTAGGACATTTTTTTTGCCGCAAACTGGTATTTATTATTGATTTTCGGGAAAAACACCGCCAAAAAACAGCGCCCCTCAAGTTTTCGGGCACTGGAGACCGGTTCCATGGAAAGTGTATTTTCCGTGGTTCGTGTGACGCCTGCATCCCGCGGAGGGGACTTTGCTTGTTTGTGTGGACCAGTTTTTGGCGTGTCGGGGCCCGGTGCCACAGAATTGGGGTCCCCTGCCACAGAAAGCCATTGTTTCACTTAATAACTGAACAGTGGTCGCTTAAGAATGCGGTCAAGGACCGGAGGGGTCCTTGACATTACTATTACTGTAACTGTTGTTATTATTGGTAATTATCTTTATTGTCATTATTATTGCTGTTGTTATCCTTATCCTTGTCATTATTATTGTTGTTTATTATCATCCTTGTCATTATGGAGTCCCTCAGGGGTCGGTCCTCTCGCCCCTTCTGTTCAACATCTACATGAAACCGCTGGGTGAGATCATTCGTGGTTTTGGAGTTGGGTATCATCAGTATGCTTTTCATTTCGACCCCAAACCACCCCAGTGATGCCCTCGACGTGATGCCCTCGACGTGATGTCCCGGTGCCTGGAGGCGGTCCGGGTCTGGATGGGGAGGAACAGGCTTCGTCTCAACCCCGACAAGACGGAGTGGCTGTGCGTACCGGCATCCCGGGATATTCAGGATATTCCACCCCTCATTATGGGGGGTGAGTCATTACCTCCTGTAGATAGGGCTCGCAACTTGGGAGTCCTCCTAGATTCACAGCTCTCTTTAGAAGATCATATTGTAGCTGTAACTAGGGGGGCGTTCGCCCAGGTTCGCCTGGTGCGCCAGTTGCGGCCCTATCTAGACCGGGATGCCTTGTGCACGGTCACTCATGCGCTCGTGACCTCTCGTCTTGATTACTGCAACGCTCTCTACATGGGGCTACCCTTGAAGACCACTCGGAGGCTCCAGCTGGCACAGAATGCAGCCGCGAGAGTTGTGTCGGGGGTCTCCCGATACTCCCGTGTTACACCTTTGCTCCGCGAGCTGCATTGGTTGCCAGTTGTCTTCCGGGTGAGGTTCAAGGTGTTGGTAATGACCTACAAAGCCCTCCATGGCATGGGTCCAGAATACCTTGGGGAGCACCTGCAGCCGGCGTCAACTTCCCTCCGCCCAGTACGATCCCACAGAGAGGGCCTCCTCAGGGTGCCGCCGGTCAAAGAATGCCGACTGGTGGCCCCCAGGGGGAGGGCGTTCTCTGTGGGTGCACCGGACTTATGGAACCATCTTCCGGTAGAGCTCCGGATGGCGCCCGACCTCCGCTCCTTCCGGCGCGACCTTAAAACCCATCTCTTTAAGGAAGCGGGCCTGGCCTGATGGGATGGGGCGGGTTTGTTATTATGACTTTAATTTTAAATTTGTACTATGGGCATTGTTTAATCATGTTTTAATAATTTTAACTTTTGTATCTGTCTTTTACGTATTGCCCTGTTAACCGCCCTGAGTCTCTTGAGAGAAGGGCGGTATATAAATTAAATAAATAAAAATAAATTATTATTGGTTATTATCCTTATTGTCATTATTAGTTGTTATTGTTTATTATCATCCTTATCATTATCCTTGTCATTATTATCCTTATCATTCTTATCATCCTTATCATTATCCTTGTCATTATCATCCTATTATTGTTATTGCTGTTATTATCATCCTTATCATTATCCTTATTGACATTATCATTCTTATCCTTATTATTCGTCATTATCATCCTTATGATTATCCTTATTGTCATTATTATTATCCTTATTCTTATCATTATCATCCTTATTGTCATTATCATCCTCTTATTATTGTTATTGCTGTTATTATCATCATCTTTAGTCATTATCATCCTTATTATTGTTATTGTTGTTATCATCCTTATCATTATCCTTGTCATTATTGTTATCATTATCATTATTCTTATTTGTCATTATTCTTATTATCCTTATTCTTATCATTATCATCCTTATCATTATCCTTACTGTCATTATTATCATCCTTATTGTTATTGTTGTTATTGTTAGCATCATCTTTATTGTCATTATCATCCTTATTATTTTTATTGTTGTTATCATCCTTATCATTATCCTTGTCATTATTGTTATCATTCTTATCATTATTCTTATTGTCATTATTATTATCATCCTTATTATTATCCTTATTGTCATTATTATTATTATTATCATCCTTATCCATATTCTTATTGTTACTGTTGTGGTTATTGTTGTTGCTGTTATTATCATCCTTATCCTTATTCTCCTTATTGTTGTTGTTGTCGCTGTTGTTATGATGATGATGATGTTGTTCTGCATATATGCTGACAGCTTCTGCACCGGAGACCAACTCCTTGTGTGTCTAAAATCACACCTGGCCAGGGCCCGCCTGACCCCCGACTTATTGTGACCTACAGGCTGGCCTAAATTGGGCTAAAGTCACACTTAGACACAAATTCACTTACGGGACCCTCTTCTTTCCCAGTTTTTTTCACGGCTAAAACTTTGTCTTCGTCCTTCACCTGGGGGGGAGGGGGAGGAGAGAAGAGGCAAGGTTTCGCTTGAGCACGTCAGGAGTGTGTTAAGAGCTGCACGCATGCACACACGTGCACAAAGACACACACACACACACAAACACCAGGCTTTCCCGCTTCTACATCCCAAGCGTGTTTGTGTTCCCTGCTTAGCATGCAGCATATTGAGGGTTTAACTGGCAGCTGGGGGGGGGGGAGAATACGTTTGCCACCTGGGGGTCCCCCACTTTAACAACCGCTGCTAGATCCAATTTGCAGCCATTTGAGCTAAAGCCCACCTACCCGGGGGTCTCCACGAAAGAAAAGCGGGCCAGGGGATTTGAGCAGGAAGAAAAACTTAAGCCGGCCACAGCTGGATTCACAGCTGGATTTGAAGGAAAAAATCTGGCTTTGCAATCCTGGTTTGTTCGGCTGTTTGGCCAATAATGGCTCCACACCCCCGCCCCGCGGTACAGGAAGTTCTCGACTTACATCCGTTCATCTAGTGCAGGGGTCGGCAACCTCGGCTCTTTTATGACTCGTGGACTTCAACTCCCAGAATTCCTGAGCCAGCATAGCTGGCTCAGGAATTCTGGGAGTTGAAGTCCACGAGTCATAAAAGAGCCGAGGTTGCCGACCCCTGATCTAGTGGCTGTTCAGAGTTGCAACAGCACTGGGGGGAAAAAGGGACTTAGGACCGATTTTTCACACTTATGACCGTTGCGGCATCTCCACGTTCACGTGATCCAACGTTGGGTGCTTGGCAACTGGGTCGTCTTTAGGTGATCACATGACTTTGGGGTGGGGTGGGGATCGGGATGGGGGCACAGCCATCAGAGCCTCAAATAAGTAGCCCGGGAGAGGTCTGTCGAAACTCTGAATGGCCGCTAACTGACCGCTCGTAAGTCGAGAACTACCCCTGTATAGGTATTTGAGTAGAGGGGTCTTCAAACGTGGCTCTTTGATGACTTGGGGACTTCAACTCCCAGAATTCCTCAGCAACGTTGCGGTATCCCGGTGGTCTCGTTATCAAAATTCAGACACTTGGCCACTGATTCACACTTATGACGGTCGCAGTGTCCCGGGTGGGGGTGAGGGGGTGTCACGTGATCCCCTTCTGCGACCGTCTGACCAGCAAAGTCAATGGGGGAAGCCGGATTCACTTAACGACCAGGTGACCAACTTAACAACTGCAGGGATTCCCTAAACAACGGTGGCAAGAGAGGTGGTAAAATGGGCAAATTTCACTTAACAAATGTTTCGCTTAGCAACAGGAATATCCCACTCAATTAAGGTCATAAATCGAGCATTAACTGAGTGCACAGCAGCTTATTACAGGAGACTGATAGACTTCCTGACTACCGAAAAATATTTTATTTAAAGCTTTTAGGACATTGTTTCTCAACCTTGGCCACTTTAAGAGGGGTGGACGTCCACTCCCAGAATCCCCCAGCCAGCCTGCTTTAAGAGGGGTGGGCTTCCACTCCCAGAATCCCCCAGCCAGCCTGCTTTAAGATGGGAAGACTTCCACTCCCAGAATCCCCCAGCCAGCCTGCTTTAAGATGGGAGGACGTCCACTCCCAGAATCCCCCAGCCAGCCTGCTTTAAGAGGGGAGGACGTCATCTCCCAGAATTCCCCAGCCTGCATGCTTTAAGAGGAGCAGACTTCCAGAATCCCCCAGCCAGCTTGCTTTAAGATGGCTGGACTTCCACTCCCAGAATCCCCCAGCCAGCCTGCTTTAAGAGGGGTGGACGTCCACTCCCAGAATCCCCCAGCCAGCCTGCTTTAAGAGGGGTGGGCTTCCACTCCAAGAATCCCCCAGCCAGCCTGCTTTAAGATGGGAAGACTTCCACTCCCAGAATCCCCCAGCCAGCCTGCTTTAAGATGGGAGGACGTCCACTCCCAGAATCCCCCAGCCAGCCTGCTTTAAGATGGGAAGACTTCCACTCCCAGAATCCCCCAGCCAGCCTGCTTTAAGATGGGAGGACGTCCACTCCCAGAATCCCCCAGCCAGCCTGCTTTAAGAGGGGAGGACGTCATCTCCCAGAATTCCCCAGCCTGCATGCTTTAAGAGGAGCGGACTTCCAGAATCCCCCAGCCAGCTTGCTTTAAGATGGCTGGACTTCCACTCCCAGAATCCCCCAGCCAGCCTGCTTTAAGATGGGAGGACGTCCACTCCCAGAATTCCCCAGCCAACATTCTTTAAGAGGGGAGGACTTCCACTCCCAGAATCCCCCAGCCAGCCTGCTTTAAGAGGGAAGGACGTCATCTCCCCAGAATCCCCCAGCGTGCCTGCTTTAAGATGGCTGGGCTTCCACTCCCAGAATCCCCCAGCCAACCTGCTTTAAGAGGGGTGGGCTTCCACTCCCAGAATCCCCCAGCCAGCCATGCTTTAAAAGGGGTGGACTGTGGTGGCTGGGGAATTCTGGGAATTGAAGTCCACCCATCTTAAAGTGGCCACGGTTGGAAAACAATGTTTTATGAATACAGACCAACGTGGGTTTTGAGTTTTTATTTTGCTGTTCTGTTTTCTTCACCTCAATTGTCCGCTTGGAACAAGGGATCTTAATGGTTTTCCAAACATCGGGAGGAACAGCTGGCAGGAGACGCTCACAAACGCTTTTCATACAACGTGTGAGCCGAAAAGCTGTTACCACACACTCTTCCGATTTTTTCTTTCTAGGCTTGTTTTTTTTGTTTTTTTTGTTGTTGTTTCTGCAGCTGTTAAAATTATCAAACCCCAGGCATTTGACATAAAATTACGCAGGGGAATGTCCAGAGGATACAGGGGAATAGAATAGAATAGAATAGAATAGAATAGAATAGAATAGAATAGAATAGAATAGAATAGAATAGAATAGAATAGAATAGAATAGAATAGAATAGAATAGAAAACATGGAATGGAATGGAATGGAATGGAATGGAATGGAATAGAATAGAATAGAATAGAATAGAATAGAATAGAATAGAATAGAATAGAATAGAATAGAATAGAATAGAATAGAATAGAATAGAATAGAATTATGGGATGGAATAGAATAGAATAGAATAGAATAGAATAGAATAGAATAGAATAGAATAGAATAGAATAGAATAGAATAGAATAGAAAACATGAAATGGAATGGAATGGAATGGAATGGAATGGAATGGAATAGAATAGAATAGAATAGAATAGAATAGAATAGAATAGAATAGAATAGAATAGAATAGAATAGAATAGAATAGAATAGAAGGAATGAAGAATAGAATAGAACAGAACAGAACAGAATAGAATAGAATTAATGATAACAGAAATAGAAGTAGAGTAATGATAATAGAATAGAAATAGAACAGAACAGAACAGAATAGAATAGAAAATATGGAATAGAATAGAATAGAATAGAATAGAATAGAATAGAATAGAATAGAATAGAATTATGGGATGGAATAGAATAGAATAGAATAGAATAGAATAGAATAGAATAGAATAGAATAGAATAGAATAGAATAGAATAGAATAGAAAACATGGAATGGAATGGAATGGAATGGAATAGAATAGAATAGAATAGAATAGAATAGAATAGAATAGAATAGAATAGAATAGAATAGAATAGAATAGAATAGAATAGAATAGAATAGAATAGAAGGAATGAAGAATAGAATAGAACAGAACAGAACAGAATAGAATAGAATTAATGATAACAGAAATAGAAGTAGAGTAATGATAATAGAATAGAAATAGAACAGAACAGAACAGAATAGAATAGAAAATATGGAATAGAATAGAATAGAATAGAATAGAATAGAATAGAATAGAATAGAATAGAATAGAATAGAACAGAATAATAAAATACAGAATAGAATAATAAAATACAGAATAGAATAGAATAATATTAGAATAAAATAGAATAGAAGTAGAGTAATTTTAATTTAATTTAATTTAATTTAATAACATTTATATACCGCCCTTCTCCCTGAGGACTCAGGGCGGTTCACAGGGCAGAATAAAATAGCAAATACAAACATTAAAAAAGATTAAACAATTGCCCTAGTTAAAAACAATGGAAATACAGTGCTAAAAACCCCAAGAAAAATTAAAAGACCAAAGATAAAACAACCCCAGCAATCCCCATCAGGCTAGGCCAGCTTGTACAAACAGAAATGTCTTAAGATCGCGACGAAAGGAGCGAAGATCGGGCGCCATCCGGAGCTCTACCGGTAGCTGATTCCACAGCTCCGGAGCGCCCACAGAGAAGGCTCTCCCCCTGGGGGCCACCAATCGACATTCTCTGATCGGTGGCACCCTGAGGAGGCCCTCTCTGTGGGAACGCACAGGGCGCAGGGAGCTTGATGCCGGCAGCAGATGTTCCCTGAGGTACTCCGGCCCCATGCCATGGAGTGCTTTGAACACCGTTACCAGTACCTTGAATCTCACCCGGAAGACAACTGGCAACCAATGCAGCTCACGGAGCAGAGGTGTAACGTGGGAGTATCGGGAGACTCCCAACACCACTCTCGCGGCTGCATTCTGTACCAGTTGGAGCTTCCGGGTGGTCCTCAAGGGCAGCCCCATGTAGAGAGCGTTGCAGTAGTCCAGACGAGAGGACACGAGCGCATGAGTGACCGTGCATAGATCATCCCGGCTAAGATAGGGCCGCAACTGACGCACCAGGCGAACCTGTGCGAAGGCCCCCCTAGTCACAGCTCCTATATGGTCTTCCAAGGTGAGCCGTGAATCTAGGAGGACCCCCAAGTTGCGAGCCCTATCTACGGGGGGTAATAGTTCACCCCCCATAGCCAGAGGTGGAATGTCCGAATAAACCCGGGATGAAGGTATGCAAAGCCACTCAGTCTTGTCGGGGTTGAGTTGGAGTCTGTTCCTCCCCATCCAGACCCGAACCGCCTCCAGGCAACGGGACATCACGTTGAGGGCATCACTGGGGTGGTTTGGGGTCGAAAAGAAAAGTTGGGTATCATCAGCATACTGATGATACCCAACTCCAAAGCCACGAATGATCTCACCCAGCGGCTTCATGTAGATGTTGAACAGGAGAGGCGAGAGGACCGACCCCTGAGGAACTCCACAAATGAGAGACCTCGCGGTCGACCTCTGCCCCCCTGCCAACACCGACTGCGAACGTCCCAAGAGATAGGAGGAGAACCACTGTAAAACTGTGCCTCCCACTCCCAATCCCCTGAGACGCCGCAGCAAGATACCATGGTCGATGGTATCGAAAGCCGCCGAGAGGTCTAATAGGACTAGGACAGAGGAATGCCCCCTGTCCCGAGCCCTCCAGAGATCATTCACCAGCGCGACCAATGCCGTCTCCGTGCTGTGCCCGGGCCTGAAACCCGATTGGTACGGATCTAGATAATCCGCTTCATCCAGGACCAGAGGGAGCTGATGCGCCACCACACTCTCAACAACCTTCGCAAGAAAGCAAAGGTTGGAGACAGGACGAAAGTTGTTCAATACAGCCGGGTCCAGGGCAGGCTTCTTGAGGAGGGGCCTCACCACCGCCTCCTTCAAGACGGCGGGGAAGATACCCTCACTCAAAGAAGCCGATATAACTGCCTGGAACCAGCTGCGTGTCCTCTCCCGGGCTGCATAAACCAGCCAGGAAGGGCACGGGTCCAGTAAACATGTGGTGGTGCTCAGCCTCCCCATGATCCTGTCCACTTCCTCCGGAGTCACAGAATCAAACTCCTCCCAGGTGATATCGACAAGACCACCCGTGTCCTGATCGTCAGACTCTGCCCAGTCAGAGTCCAGACCGGTCCGAATCCGAGCGATTTTGTCCGACAGATGTTGGTTAAACTCCTCGGCACGTCCCTGCAAGGGATCCTCCCTCACCTCCTGATTAAGGACGGAGCAAGTCACCCTAAACAGGGCAGCCGGGCGATTATCTGCGGACGCAATAAGGGTGGCGAAGTGGTTGGACCTCGCCTCCCTAATTGCAGCGAGATAAGACCTAATATAGGCTCTTAGTCGCAATCGGTCGGGTTCGGATCGGCTGGACCTCCAACCGCTCTCTAGGCCCCGTCTCCGACGCTTCATCTCCCGGAGCTCCGCAGAGAACCATGGAGCTCGACGGGATCTGCACCGGGTCAGGGGCCGCAGGGGTACAACTCGGTCAAGGGCCTCAGTGGCCGTCCTTTCCCAGGCTTCCACTAAGGTCTCGGCCGAGCTGTGAGCAAGGGAGGCAGGTGGGGACCCCAGCGCCGCCTGGAACCTTTGGGGATCCATTAAGCGTCTGGGGCGGTACCATTTGAGTGGTTCCAAACACCCACGGCGGGGGGTGGCAAAACGGAAGACCAGCCGCAGGAGATGATGATCGGTCCATGACAGGGGCATGATAATTGGAGAGCCCCCACCAAGATCATCTAACCACCATCCAGACAAGAAAACAAGGTCAAGGGTGTGGCCTCCCTCATGAGTCGGTCCCGAAATTACTTGCGTCAGGTCCATGGCCGTCATGGAAGCCATGAACTCCCGAGCCAACTCAGATGATCCTCCCAGAGATGGTAGGTTGAAGTCCCCCAAAACTATAAGTTTCGGGAACTCAACCACCAGCCCAGAGAGGGCATCGAGCAGCTCAGGCAGGGCTGCTGCTGCGTGACTAGGCGAAAGGTACACCAGCAGCAAGCCCAACTGCGCACCAGGGCCGCATCTCAAAAAGAGAGACTCACACCCGACTATCTGCGGAACGGTGGCCTCCCGCGGACACAAGGTCTCCCTCATAACAACAGCCACACCCCCACCCCTACCCTGAGCCCGAGGCCGGTGCAGCACCCGGAAACCTGGTGGGCAAAGATCAACCAGAGGAATCCCGCCCTCTGGGCCCAACCAAGTCTCCGTGATGCAAGCCAGGTCAGCCTGCTCCCCCTCGACCAAGTCTCGGACGAGAGGGGCCTTGTTAACGACCGACCTGGCATTCAAATACACCAGCCGGAGCTCAGGAGGCTGCACATCCTCACTCCCGGGACCTCGGGGCGGAACCAGAGGGTCGGAGTGCCTCACCGCTTGTAAGCAGCGGAGAGGCCTTCCCTGAGACCGATACGGCCCTCTGTTCCTACACCTGCTGCCATTCCCTATCGTCGTGGGAATAGGTAATCCCACGACTGGCCCTGGAGCCCCAGAAGCAGCCGACCCCCGCTCCTCCCCTCCGCGATCAGCCTCAGCACTAGCCTGAACAAAGGTAATGATAATAGAATAGAAATGGAAATATAATTAAAATAAGAACAGAATAGAATAGAATAGAATTAAAGTAAGAACAGAACAGAACAGAATAGAAAATATGGAACACAACAGAACAGAATAGAATTAAAGTAAGAACAGAACAGAACAGAAGAGAATAGAAAATATGGAACACAACAGAACAGAATAGAATTAAAGTAAGAACAGAACAGAACAGAAAATATGGAACAGAACAAAACAGAATAGAAGTAGAGTAATGATAATAGAATAGAAATAGAACAGAACAGAACAGAACAGGAGTAATGATAATAGAATAGAACTAGAACTAGAAATAAAATAAGAATAGAACGGAATAGAACAGAATTAACGTAAGAACAGAATAGGGCTGGAAGGGGCCTTGGAGGTGTTCTAGTCCAGCCCCCTGCTTAAGAACCATCTCAGAGAGATGACTGTCTAGTCCAGGGGTGGGCAACCTGGGCTCTTTTATGACTGGTGGACTTCAACTCCCAGAATTCCTCAGCCAGGCACGCTGAGAGGAAAGGGAGAGTTTCCTAAGCTGAGCCATGCTGGCTAAGGAATTCTGGGAGTTGAAGTCCATGAGCCAAGGTTGCCTACCCCCTGGTCTAGCCTCTTCGTAAAAACTCCACTGATGGAGCGCCCACAGCTTCTGGAGGCAAGGAGTTCCACTGGCCAATTGTCCTCACTGTCAGGAAGCTTCTCCTTAATTCCAGGTTGCTTTTCTCTCTTTGAGTACAACTACTAAACAGAATGGAATGGAATAGAGTGGAGAGGGTAAGGTGGTGGTGGAGGAGGAGGAGGAGAACAGAAGCAGAATCCTAGCACTGGGAGGGACCTTGGAGGTCTTCCAGTCCAACCCCTTGCCCAAGGCAGGAGATCTTATGTCAACCCTGAAGATGACCTGCGCTCGGTCCATGCCCTGGAGCCAAGGAACGCTGCCCCAATGGTGCAAAGGACGAAAGATCACTCTAAGCAGAGATCCACAGGTGGACCCCCAGACACCCCTGCAACGGTGCCCAGCATCTCTTCTACAAGTGCTGAAGACCACCACCCCACGTCACCAAACCCTGGGAGTCGCCGTGGGGACCTACACGACGACTGGTGCCAAAGCCCTGGGTGAAGAAATCTCTCCACCCCATCTCGGGAAAAACAACAACAACAACACAACCCCTAATCCAGGCACAGAGTCCCCATGCTTCCGCACAACTCAAGTCATTCAAACCATTGGTGCAGTTAGTAAAGAAACTGACTTGCGTGCAAGGTGGCTAATGATTATCCCAGAGGGAGACGCTGAAAAGCATTGGAGGGAAGAAGGGCTGCCCGTTTGCCCAGCAGAGTCGGGGGGGGGGGGGGGGGGCTGCAAGAAAAAAGGGGAGGACGATCCCCCCCACCCCAGCGACCTCAGACTGGGATCCAAGGCTGATCAGAGCCCCCCCTCCCCCCCCCCCAGCTGTTGACAGACATAATCCAGAGTTGCAGTGGGTCAGGTGCCGCCTGGCGTCAATGTCGGCTGGGGCTAAAAGTGGGCAAAACCCGGCCCCTTCCCCCTTTTGCATGCTCCCCTGGGCTCACCGCAACGTGCCAAAAGTGTGCAAGGAAAAAAAAAAGGGGGGGTGTGTGTGAACACGAGCAGCCCCCACAAGCATAGCCACAGGACTTCCCTTTTGCTCCCAGAAGGCAAACCGCGATGAAAAGGCCATGGCTGCAGGC
>NC_139512.1:357690763-357888263 GCF_947247035.1 Vipera ursinii | reverse complement strand
GTAGCAGTGCACAGTCCTTAAGGGAATCTGGCTTCCCGCTGGGCTTAGCTTGTCAGGAGAGAGCGGACAGTCATTTGTCTGAAAGGGCCTAGGGTTTCCTGCCTGAGCAGGGGGTTGGACTAGGTGACCTCCCAGGTCACTTCCGACTTTATTAATATTATTATTATTAACCACCTGCCTCCAGAAGCTGTGAAGGCTCCAACATTGAAAGTCTTTAAGAAGAGACTGGACAGCCGTTTGTCTGAAAGGGCCGAGGGTTTCCTGCATGAGCAGGGGGTTGGACTAGATGACCTCCAAGGTCCCTTCTGACTTTATTAATATTATTATTATTATTATTAACAACCTGCCTCCAGAAGTGGTGAATGCTCCAACACTGGAAGTTTTTAAGATGAGACTAGACAGTTGTTTGTCTGAAAGAGTCTAGGGTTTCCTGCCTGAGCAGGGGGTTGGACTAGATGACCTCCATGGTCCCTTCCAACTATTATTATTATTATTATTATTATTATTATTATTATTATTATTATTATTATTATTATTATTATTATTATTATTATTTTATCATCATCATCATCATCCTGCCTCCAGAAGCTGTGAATGCTCCAACACTGGAAGTCTTTAAGAAGAGACTGGACAGCTCTTTGTCTGAAAGGGTATAGGGTTTCCTGCCTGAGCAGGGGGTTGGACTAGATGACCTCCAAGGTCCCTTCTGACATTATTATGATTATGATTATACTATAAGTAGGTCGCAAAAGGAGATCACCTGAACCCGGGGTGCTGTGACCGTCATAACTGTGACTCAGTTGCCAAGAGTCTGAATGTTGATCACGTGACCACGGGGACACCGCAACGGTTGTTAAGTGTGAAAACTGGTCCTAGGTCAGTTTTTTCGGTGTTGTCATAACTTCAGTCACTAAACAAATGGTCGTTAAGTCGAGGACTTACCTGTACATGTTGTAAAAAAATGGAAGAAATTGTGTTGGGGAGGGGGTCTGTTTGTGAAGCCGTTCTCCAAAGGCTGCCAGCCAGGGCAAGTGTTGTGGTGGGGATTTTCAGGGAGGTGTCTGTGTGTGTCTGCGTGCAACGGTCGTAAGCGTGAAACACCATCTTAAGTCAGTTTTATTCAGTGCTGACGTAACTTTGAATGGTCACTCAACAAAGTCTGTACAACCGGATGCCCTAAATGTCAGTTTGGTTTCTGTCTATCATTTGTTCTGGGTTTGTACGATGATGATGATGGTGATGATGATGATATTATTATTATTATTATTATTATTATTATTATTATTATTATTATTATTATTATTATTATTATTATTATTATTATTATTCCCCAGCCAGCGTGCTTTAAGAGGGGCAGACTTCCACTCCCAGAATCCCCCAGCCAGCATGCTTTAAGAGGGGCGGACTTCCACTCCCAGAATCCCCCAGCCAGCATGCTTTAAGAGGGGTGGACTTCCACTCCCAGAATCCCCCAACCTGCCTGCTTTAAGAGGGGCGGAACTCCACTCCCAGAATCCCCCAGCCAACATGCTTTAAGAGGGGAGGACTTCCACTCCCAGAATCCCCCAGCCAGCATGCTTCAAGAGGGGTGGACTTCAATTCCCAGTATTTGGCTGGCTGGGGAATTCTGGGAGTTGAATGGTCTATGGAGATTCTCAGTCGTCCTGGTCGTAGCTACCCCAAAGGTGCCTAAGGCAGGACTAGAACTCGCCGCCTCCTGGCGATTGGCCCAAAGTCACCCAGCCGGCTTTCATGCCCAAGGCAGGACTGGAGGTTATTTGTACGTTAGGATTGAAGTCCAGATGTTTTAAAGTGCAAGGGGGGCAATGAAGGGAGCGACTGCGATCCCACGTCCGCTCTCTGGGCCAGCCACATTCCTCTCTCCTTGCTGCTCTGTCGCCAGCCAAAGGGCTGAGCTGTGTCTGCTATAAATAGGCCAAGTCAAGGCAGGAGGTCAAGGGGGGGGGTCTCAACATGGTGGAGGGGGGGCAGCGGCAGAGTGACGTGTGGGCCTCTCTAAGCAGCCCCTGCTCTGGCCAAGGAGAAGGCCTGCCCTGCAAATGGAGGCCTCTTCTGGGCAAGAACAGGTGGGGCGCAACCGGGTGGTCCCAAATGAAGGACTCCCCACCCACCCACCTACCTTTTCCTCTGACGACCCCCCCCCCAAAAAAAATTTCTGCTTCTCCACAGGAGTTCCAGCAACGTTCCTTTATCCCTTTATAAGCCTCCTTTATTGTTTTTTTATAAATAACTCGGCAGACAATATATAATAACAGCAGCAACGAAAATAAAGTTGGAAGGGACCTTGGAGGTCATCTAGTCCAACCCCCCTGCTCTGGCAGGAAACCCTACACCGTGTCAGGCTGATAGGTCTGTAGTTTCCTGCGTCTATTTTTTTTTCCCATTTTTTTTTTTTTGAAGACGGGAACTACATCAGCATTTTTCCAGTCCTCTGGTGGCTCCCCAGTGCTCCAGGATCTTTGAAAAATATAGTTCACATCTGCCAGTTCCTTGAGGACCTTGGGGTGTAATCCATCTGGTCCTGGTGATTTGAACTCGTCTAGGCTGGACAGGTGCTCACTTACCATTTTCTTGCCTATCTTAACTTGCGTTTATTCTGTTTTTTATGGCCCTGGTTTGGGTAGGTTGGACTGTTTTTTTCCCTTTGTGTAAAGACAGATGCAAAAAACGAGTTAAATAGTTCTGCTTTCTCCCTGTTGCTTGTCACCTTCTTGCCACTTTCCCCCACTAATGGACCAATCATTTCCTTAACCTTTTTCTTGTTTTTTTATATGTTGAAAGAAGCATTTTTTGTTATTTTTGAATTTGGTCGCAAGCCTTAGTTCATTTTGAGCCTTAGCTTTCCTCACTTCGTCTTTGCAGGCACGGGCTATTTGCTGATATTCTGACTTAGTTATGTGCCCCTCTTTCCAATTCTTATACTTGTCCCTTTTATATTTCAATTTATCAGAGAGTTCTTTATGCAGCCATGCTGGTTTCTTTTGAGAGCTGTCGTTTTTCTTCTTTGTTGGTATTGTGCTAGACTGGGCTTTTATTATCCCACTTTTCAAAATTTCCCAAGCTTCTTGAGTTGTTTTCCCCTTGAGGATTCTCGTCCATGGAGTGGATTCCATTTGTGGGTTTCATCCCACCATCTTTCCGTAATGGCAACAATATCATATCTGCCCTCATTTACCTGAATACTTAATCTTCTTTTCTACTATTTTTTCCCTCAACAACAACCCTGTGAGGTGGTTTGCACTGAAAGAGAGGGACTGGCCCAAAGTCACCCAGCCGGCTTCATACGCAAAGCAGGACTAGAACTCACCATCTCCTGGTGATGGGCCCGAGTCACTCGGCTGGCTTTCATGCCTAAGGCGGGACTAGAACTCCCAGTCTCCTAGTGATTGGTCCAAAGTTACCCAGCCAGCCCTTGTGACTAAGGCAGGATTTGAACTCATAAACTCTTGCTTTCTAGTCTGGGAGATCAGGCTAGCTGGGTAACTTTGGACCAATCAGCAGGAGATGGTGAGTTCTAGTCCTGCCTTAGACATGAAAGCCAGATGGGTGACTTTGGGCCAATCACCGGGAGACTGTGAGTTCTAGTCCCGCCTTAGGCATGAAAGCCAGATGGGTGACTTTGGGCCAATCACTAGGAGACGGTGAGTTCTAGTCCCGCCTTAGGCATGAAATTCAGCTGGGTGACTTTGGGCCAATCACCAGGAGACGGTGAGTTCTAGTCCCGCCTTAGGCATGAAAGCCAGATGGGTGACTTTGGGCCAATCACCAGGAGACGGTGAGTTCTAGTTCCGCCTTAGGCATGAAAGCCAGATGGGTGACTTTGGGCCAATCACCAGGAGACGGTGAGTTCTAGTCCCGCCTTAGGCATGAAAGCCAGATGGGTGACTTTGGGCCAATCACCAGGAGACGGTGAGTTCTAGTCCCGCCTTAGGCATGAAAGCCAGATGGGTGACTTTGGGCCAATCACCAGGAGACGGTGAGTTCTAGTCCCGCCTTAGGCATGAAAGCCAGATGGGTGACTTTGGGCCAATCACCGGGAGACGGTGAGTTCTAGTCCCGCCTTAGGCATGAAAGCCAGATGGGTGACTTTGGGCCAATCACCAGGAGACGGTGAGTTCTAGTTCCGCCTTAGGCATGAAAGCCAGATGGGTGACTTTGGGCCAATCACCAGGAGACGGTGAGTTCTAGTTCCGCCTTAGGCATGAAAGCCAGATGGGTGACTTTGGGCCAATCACCAGGAGACGGTGAGTTCTAGTTCCGCCTTAGGCATGAAAGCCAGATGGGTGACTTTGGGCCAATCACCAGGAGACGGTGAGTTCTAGTTCCGCCTTAGGCATGAAAGCCAGATGGGTGACTTTGGGCCAATCACCGGGAGACGGTGAGTTCTAGTCCCGCCTTAGGCATGAAAGCTGGCTGGGTGACTCTGGGCCAGTCCTTCTCTTTCAGCCCAGCCCACCTCACAGGGTTGTCGTTGAGAGGAAAATGGAAGGAGAAAGGAACATGTAAGCGGCCCTGAGTTATTTATGGCGCGAATGTCGGAACAGGGGAAGTGAATCTTTCCCTGCAGAAATCCTGCAGCTGCTTATAAGGTATTAAATAATGGACACGTTTGCAGCATCTGCTCGTTTTTTTCCCCCTGCAGTGATTTTACTTTTCATTTTCGCCTTCCCATTTGGGGGATTTTATTTTATTTGAAGGGTTATGCATTGGCCTCCACGGGAATAAAATAGCAATTTATTTCGAGAGATAAAAGCAAGGCACGAAGAACCCGGAAACTCCTCCGTGGAGAATTCCACATGGAGTCATTTTTCTTGCTTAAGGTGCAAACAAAACTGCCAGCAAACCTCTGATTTTTTTTAATTATTATTATTTTTGCCTATCAGAGGCAACAGGCAGGCCTCGAATTATGACCCTGACGGAGCCTGGAATTATGGTCCCACCTTGTGCTGGATAATAATAATAATAATAATAATAATAATAATAATAATAATAATAATAATAATAATAATAATAATGAAGAAGAAGAAGAAGAAGAAGAAGAAGAAGAAGAAGAAGTAGTAGTAGTAGTTGGAAGGGACCTTGGAGGTCATCTAGTCCAACCCCCTGCTCAGGCTCTGTGATCACACCTGATTTTACTACCTTTTCAGTAAGTGAACACCACCCACATAAAAGGGAGCACCAGGATCCTAAAGCGAGTTTTCTGCAGTGGCTGTTTTCTTACCAGGTACCCAAAGTAAATGCTTGTAAATAACAATAAAACATCATAAATCAGGGTAAAAGACTTTGGAAAAAGTGCAGAGAAGAGCAACTAAGATGATCCAAGGCCTGGAGACTAAAACACATGAAGAACAGCTGCAGGACTTGGGTTTGGCTAGTCTAGAGAAAAGAAGAAATAGGGGAGACATGATAGCAGCATTCCAGTATCTCAGGGGCTGCCCCAAAGAAGAGGGAGTCAAGCTGTTCTCCAAAGCACCTCACAGCAGGACAAGAAGCAATGGATGGAAACTCATCAAGGAGAGAAGCAACCTGGAACTAAGGAGGAATTTCCTGACAGTGAGCAACAATTAATCAGTGGAACAACTTGCCACCAGAAGTTGTGGGTGCTTCATCACTGGAGGTTTTTATGAAGAGAATGGACAGGCACTTGTCTGAAATAGTATAGGGCAGGGGTCCCCAAACCCCAGTCCGTGGACCAGTACCGGGCCACGGCATGCCAGCAATCAGGCTGCCCAAAAAAGCAAAGCCCCCTCGGTGGGATGCAGGTCCATAGTGCCCAAAAGGATGGGGACCTCTGGTATAGGGTCTTCTGCTTGAACAGGGGGTTGGACTGGAAGACCTCCAAGGTCCCTCCCAATTCTGTTATTCTATTATTCCATGGAATAATAGCATAAAAGCAGCCTTGGGGAGGTCTGTCCTAACTTCAGTCCCTAAACAGTCGTAAATTGAGGACTTCCTATAACAAGGCTCTTCTATAACAGGGCTTTTCAACCCGTGGTACGGGTACCACCTGGGGTACATTGGCACCTGGCACTTGTGGTACGCGGCTATCCTAGGAAAGTGGTAGCGGGGGAAGGGAATGAGCTGAACCGGTGGCAGCACCGCACAAGCCTGAGCAAGAGACGGCTGGAGCTGCAGGGCTGTCGGGGCTCAGCGGAAGCGCCAGGATCACTGCCAGGATCCAGCTGGAGCTCAGCACTAAATCCTGGCGCTTCTGCTGAGCCCAGAAGAAGCGCCGATCAGCTGGAATGTGGCAGCATCTCCAGGGTCTTGTGACTTACATTCAGATGCTTGGCAACGGATTCACATTTATGACGGTCAGAGTGTCCCAGGGTCATGTGAAGTGACCAAAACCTGCTGCAACCACCCAGCAGATGGGGGGGGGAATAAAAACCAAACACCCCCCCACCCCACCCCCGCTGCCAGTCCTCAACAGAAATGCTCACAACAATGAAAACCTCGGCCAGGAGGAAGAGCGCCACCAGGCGGGCAGGCAGGTGTCTTGCTCGGCTGTGGCTTGGGGGGCACTTTTTTCAGGGCCATTGTAACTTTAAACAGTCACTAAGCGAACTCTTGTAAGTCGAGGACTACCTGTACTTCATCACTTTTTCCCTTTTTTTTTTTTAGGTCATCACATTTTTGACCCCTTGCTAGGCGACTGGTGGTCCTCGGATGTTGCCCTATCCTAAAAGTGGCAGAATGGGTGAAAAGGTTGAAAAGCCCCGTTCTATATAATATTTTACACCAAAAAGACAGGATAAAACCAACTGCTGTGTGCTGGCGCCCTCTGCTGGTGGAACCAGGGAGCAGAGGAAACAAACATGCTCCAAAGGACCAGTGACAAATTAAAAAGCATTATGAGAAGTGAGAATTTGTATTGCACAAGTGAGGACACCCTTGCAATGCTGCAATCCAGTTTTGGTCACCACAATACAAAAAAAAAAGGTGCTGAGACTCTAGAAGGAGTGCAGAGAAGAGCAACAAAGGCAATCAGGGGACTGGAGGCTGAAACATACAAGGAACGGTGGCTGGAATTGGGAATGTCCAGTTTAATGAAGAGAAGGATGAGGGGGGACATGATAGCAGTCTTCCAGTATCTCAGGGGCTGCCCCAAAGAAGAGGGAGTCAAGCTGTTCTCCAAAGCCCCTGAAGGCAGGACGACAAGCAACAGATGGAAACTAATCCAGGAGAGAAGCAACCTGGAACTAAGGAGAAACTTCCTAACAGTGAGAACAATTAACCAGCGGAACTCCTTGCCTCCAGAAGCTGTGAATGCTCCAACACTGGAAGTTTTTAAGAAGAGACTGGACAACCATTTGTGTGAAATGACATAGCGTTTCCTGCCTGAGCAGGGGGTTGGACTAGATGACCTCCAAGGTCCCTTCCAACTCTATTATTATTAATAATTATTATAACCAAAGAGAGAAGCAACCTAGAACTAAGGAGAAATTTGCTGATAGAACAATTAATCAGCGGAACTCCTTGCCTCCAGAAGCTGTGAATGCTCCAACACTGGAAGTTATTAAGAAGAGACTGGACAGCCATTTGTCTGAAATGGTATAAGGTTTCCTGCCTGAGCAGGGGGTTGGACTAGATGACCTCCAAGGTCCCTTATGACTTTATTATTATTATTAACAACCTGTCTCCAGAAGTGGAGAATGCTCCAACACTGGAAGTTTTTAAGAAGAGACCGGACAGCCACTTGTCTGAAATGGTATAGGGTTTCCTGCCTGAGCAAAGGGCTGGACTAGATGACCTCCAAGGCCCCTTCCAACTCTGTTATTCCATATAGTGAGTCCTCGAGTTACACTAGTTCATTCGGTGAACCTTTGAAGTTACAACATCACTGAGATAAGTGGCATATGACCATTTTTCACCCTTACGACCATTGCAACAATGAAGCATCCCTGGGGTCACATGATCCAAAGTCGGACCCTTGGCAACCGACTGCGATTTATGACGGTCGCAGCGTCCCCCTTTTGCCACCTTCTGACAAGCGAACTCAATGGAGGAGCCGGATTCACTTAACAACCGTGTTGCCAACTTAACAACTGCAGTGATTCCCTCAACAACGGTGGCAAGGAAGGTCGTAACACACGGCAAAGCTCACTTCAGCAACATTTTAGTTAGCAGCAGAAATGTTGGGTTCAGCTGTGGTCATACGTTGAGGACTACCCATGACCTCAGGTGATCCCTCCGTCTCCTTCCTTCCTTCCTTCCTTCCTTCCTTCCTCCTTCCCTCCCTTCCATTTCCCTTTCATTTTTTCTTCCTTCCTGTTTTACTGGCTTTCTCCCTCTCTCTTTCCCATTTCCTTCCTTCCTTCCTTCCTTCCTTCCTTCTTCCCTCCCTTCCATTTCCCTTTCATTTTTTTCTTCCTGTTTTCCTGGCTTTCTTCCTCCTTCCCATTTCCTTCCTTCCTTCCTTTCCTTCCTTCCTTCCTTCTTCCCTCCCTTCCATTTCCCTTTCATTTTTTCTTCCTGTTTTCCTGACTTTCTCCCTCTCTCCTTCCTTCTTTCCTTCCTTCCTTCTTTCCTTCCTTCCTTCCTTCCTTCCTTCCTTCCTTCCTTCTTTCCTTCCTTCCTTCCTTCTTCCCTCCCTCCCTCCCCTCCCTCCCTTCCATTTCCCTTTCATTTCTTCCTGTTTTCCTGGCTTTCTCCCTCTCTCCTTCCCATTTCCTTCCTTCCTTCCTTCCTTCCTTCCTTCCTTCCTTCCTTCCTTCCTTCCTCCCTTCCTGCGTAGCCCTCTCGGATCTGCCTTCCAACAAGCCCCAACTTGGCCATGCCGGGAACGAAGACCTGCCCCCCTCACCCCCCCCCAAAAAAAACAGGAGCAGCATCCTGTGCACAGCTTCCTATTTGTCTCCCACTCCAGGGGGAAGAGGCTGCAAGAGGAAGGAAGCGTGCACGGCAGGCAGCCCCAGAGCAAGCAATGGCCTGCGTTTCCTGCCCCAGCTGCCCCCACCCTCCGTGAACCGGCCCTGCAGGGTGGAGGAAGAAAGGCGACAGGTGCCCTGGGGCTCTGCTCTAGCCTACCAGCGGGGGAGGGGGCACCTGGAGCCTCAATGGCCGAGGGGCCAGCCTGCTCCAGAAGCAGCAGCTGCACACCAGGGAGGGAGGGAGGAAGGAAAGAAGAGAGAGAGGAAGGGGGGAGGGAGCAGAGGAGGGGAGGGAGGGAGGGAGGGAAGAAAAGTGGGAGGAAGGAGGAGGGGAGGAAGGAGGGAAGGAAGAAAAGAGGGAGGGAGGGAGAAAGGAAAGGAGAGAAGGAGGGGAGAGAGGGAGGAGGGAGGGAGGCAGGAAAGGAGAGAGAGAGAGGAAGGGGAGAGGGAGGAGGGAGGGAGGGAAGGAAGGAAGAAGAGAGGGAGGAAGGAGAGGAGGGAGGGAGAAAGGAGAGGAGGGGAGGAAGGAGGGAAGGAAGGAAGGAAGAAAAGAGGGAGGGAGAAAGGAAAGGAGGGAGGGGAGAGGGAGGAGGGAGGGAGGGAAGGAAGAAAGAAAAGAGGGAGGAAGGGAGGGAGGGAGAGGAGAGGAGGGAGGGAAAGAAGGAAGGAAGGAAGGAGAGGAGAGGAGAGGAGGGAGGCATGCAGAGAGGAAAATAGGGGAAAAGGAAGAAAGATGAGAGGGAAGAAGAAAGGAGAGAGGGAGGGAGGGAGGAAAGAAAGGAGAGAGGAAGGCAGGCAGGCAAGCAGGAAGGAAAATGGGAAGTAGGAAGGAAAAGAGAAAGGAAGGAAGAGCAAAATGACAGGAAACCCTCCACTTGCATTCCCACAATGACCCGATCAGAACTGGGAGCTTGGCCAGGGAGGTGCGTGCACCTGGTCCCCCTTTCAGACCCTCCCAGCCGGCTCTTGGCAAGCCAGGTCAATGGGGGGGGGAGCCAGCTTTGCCTGACACCTGCCCGATTCACTTAACGACGGCAACGGTTCACTTAACGACCAAGGCGAAAGGATCGTTAAGATTGGGCCCAATTCACTTAACAGCCGCCTTGCTGAACAACAGAAGTTCTGGTCCCCGTTGTTGGGTGCAACTTGAGTGTACCAGTGTCACAAAACCTTTGTATGAACTGAGGGTGACATGAGATATGGGATGGTCCTGGGTGCTGCCAGCGCTGCCCCTTCAAAGTAGGCACCCTTGATCTGGAAAATGTGCAGGAACAGAATGTCAGAATAACAGAGCTGAAAGGGACCTTGGAGGTCCTCTAGTCCAGCCCCCTGCTCAGGCAGTCCTCTAGTCCAGCCCCCTGCTCAAGCAGGAGAACCTAGACCACCTCAGACAGATGACTGTCCGGCCTCTTCTTAAAAACCTCCAGTGATGGAGCATTCACAGCTTCTGGTGGCAAGTCGTTCCACTGGTCAATTGTCCTCCCTGTCAGGAAGTTTCTCCTTAATTCCGGGTTGCTTCTCTCCTCGATCAGTTTCCCTCCGTTGCCCTTCCTTCCTACATTCCTCCCTCCCTCCCTCCTTCCTTCCTTCTCTCCCTCCCTCCCTCCCGCCATCCTTCCTTCATCATAGAATCCTAGGGCTGGAAGGGACCTTGGAGGTCCTCTAGACCAACCTTATGCCATATGAGAGAAGGGGCTGTCCAGTCTCTTCTTAAAAGCCCCCAGGAATGCAGCACCCACAACTCCTGCCGGCCAGCCCTTCCACTGATTAATTGTTCTAATTGCCAGGAAATGGCTCCTTCATTCCTGATTGGGTCTCTCCATGACAGGTTGCTTCCTGTCCTGCCTGGTGAGACTGTGGTTCCCCCCCGGCCCCCCCTTGTTTGGGGCATGTCTCCTGACGGGAACCAGGTTACCAGGAAGCACGAATTACATCACCGGGAACAAGCGAGGGAGTGTTTAGAATGACGAAGAGGAGTATAAAACAGCATTTGCTTCTATTCAAATCGGTTTATACGGCCTGGAGTCTTCAAACCTGGTCCCGTGGACTTCAACTCCCAGAATTCCTCAGCCAGGATGCTTTAAGACAGGGGTCTTCCAACTTGGCCCTTTTAGGACTTGTGGACTTCAACTCCCAGAATTCCTCAGCCAGGATGCTTTAAGACAGGGGTCTTCCAACTTGGCCCTTTTAGGACTTGTGGACTTCGACTCCCAGAATTCCTCAGCCAGGATGCTTTAAGACAGGGGTCTTCCAACTTGGCCCTTTTAGGACTTGTGGACTTCGACTCCCAGAATTCCTCAGCCAGGATGCTTTAAGACAGGGGTCTTCCAACTTGGCCCTTTTAGGACTTGTGGACTTCGACTCCCAGAATTCCTCAGCCAGGATGCTTTAAGACAGGGGTCTTCCAACTTGGCCCTTTTAGGACTTGTGGACTTCAACTCCCAGAATTCCTCAGCCAGGATGCTTTAAGACAGGGGTCTTCCAACTTGGCCCTTTTAGGACTGGTGGACTTCAACTCCCAGAATGCCTCAGCCAGGATGCTTTAAGACAGGGGTCTTCCAACTTGGCCCTTTGATGACTTGTGGACTTCAACTCCCAGAATTCCTCAGCCAGGATGCTTTAAGACAGGGGTCTTCCAACTTGGCCCTTTTAGGACTGGTGGACTTCAACTCCCAGAATGCCTCAGCCAGGATGCTTTAAGACAGGGGTCTTCCAACTTGGCCCTTTTAGGACTGGTGGACTTCAACTCCCAGAATGCCTCAGCCAGGATGCTTTAAGACAGGGGTCTTCCAACTTGGCCCTTTTAGGACTGGTGGACTTCAACTCCCAGAATGCCTCAGCCAGGATGCTTTAAGACAGGGGTCTTCCAACTTGGCCCTTTGATGACTGGTGGACTTCAACTCCCAGAATTCCTCAGCCAGGATGCTTTAAGACAGGGGTCTTCCCACTTGGCCCTTTTAGGACTGGTGGACTTCAACTCCCAGAATTCCTCAGCCAGGATGCTTTAAGACAGGGGTCTTCCAACGTGGCCCTTTTAGGACTCGCGGACTTCAACTCCCAGAATTCCTCAGCCAGGATGCTTTAAGACAGGGGTCTTCCAACTTGGCCCTTTGATGACTTGTGGACTTCAACTCCCAGAATTCCTCAGCCAGGATGCTTTAAGACAGGGGTCTTCCCACCTGGCCCTTTTAGGACCTGTGGACTTCAACTCCCAGAATTCCTCAGCCAGGATGCTTCAAGACAGGGGTCTTCCCACCTGGCCCTTTTAGGACCTGTGGACTTCAACTCCCAGAATTCCTCAGCCAGGATGCTTTAAGACAGGGGTCTTCCAACTTGGCCCTTTTATGACTGGTGGACTTCAACTCCCAGAATTCCTCAGCCAGGATGCTTTGAGACAGGGGTCTTCCAATGTAGCCCTTTTAGGACTTGTGGACTTCAACTCCCAGAATTCCTCAGCCAGGATGCTTTAAGACAGGGGTCTTCCCACCTGGCCCATTTAGCATGCCTGGCTGAGGAATTCTGGCAGCTGAAGTCGACAAGTCAATCCTTTTCTTCCTCTTCCTCCTCCTCCTCCTCCCCCTCCCTTCTACACTGAAGATGTTCCCTTCCTGGGTGATGAAATATCTGCCAGTAAACAGCCCAGGGTTCAACTCTGAGCTACATGTACTCGGCTGGCGACCTATTTTATGGCTGCCCTTATGAAGTTGGAACGTTGTGTTCTCCAAACAGGCTGCCGGATGACCAGAAAAGTGAGGTCACACATACAATATATACATTCGCCGGGAAAACTTGGGGTGTGTGTGTGTCCATAAGCTGCTTCAACCTTCTGGCCTTACCTGACCCCCAGCCCGCCCCGTTTAACCTTAAAGCGCCTGCATTTCTAGCCAACCGTCCAGAATGCCTGCAAAGAGCAGACTTTGGGGTTTTGCCCAGTGCAAACCCGCTCAGCTGCAGGAGTGCAGAAAATTCGCTTAGTGGCACTAATGACGCAAGTAGCCACAGTTTGGGGTGTTGCGTAAAGAGCATTACACGGCCTCTGGGAAGCGGCCCCTGCCCCTGGATGAACTACAGACCCCCCCTCCACAAACACACACACATGAAAATGGGGGTGTGGGGCGGGGAGGATGCGTGCATCGTTGGAGGGTTGAGCTATGAAGTGAACAAAGTCAGCAACAGCTGCCATCACTGCCAGGACACAGAATAGAGAATACAGAATAGAATAGAACAGAATAGAAATTAGAATAGAACAGAACAGAACAGAATAGAATTAAAATGAGAATAGAACAGAACAGAACAGAATAGAAATTAGAATAGAATACAATAGAAAATGAATAGAATAGAATTAAAATAAGAATAGAATGTAAAATACAGAATATAGAACAAAACAGAACAGAACAGAAATTAGAACAGAATAGAACAGAACAGAAATTAGAATAGAATAGAATAGAATAGAATTACAGAATAGAATAGAATAGAATAGAATAGAATAGAATAGAATAGAATAGAATAGAATAGAATAGAATAGAATAGAATAGAATAGAATATAGAATAGAAAATAGAATAGAATAGAATAGAATAGAATAGAATAGAATAGAATAGAATAGAATAGAATAGAATAGAATAGAATAGAATACAATAAAATAGAATTACAGAATAGGATAGAATAGAATTAGAAATGAATAGAATAGAATAGAATAGAATAGAATAGAATAGAACTGAATTGAATTGAATTAGAAATGAATAGAATAGAATAGAATAGAATAGAATAGAATAGAATAGAATTAGAAATGAATAGAATAGAATAGAATAAGAATAGAATAGAATAGAATAGAATAGAATAGAATAGAATAGAATAGAATAGAATAGAATAGAATAGAATAGAATATAGAATAGAATAGAATAGAATAGAATAGAATAGAATAGAATAGAATAGAATAGAATAGAATAGAATTAGAAATGAATAGAATGGAATGGAATGGAATGGAATGGAATGGAATAGAATAGAATAGAATAGAATAGAATAGAATAGAATAGAATAGAATAGAATAGAATAGAATAGAATAGAATACAATACAATACAATACAATACAATACAATACAATACAATACAATACAATAGAATTACAGAATAGGATAGAATAGAATTAGAAATGAATAGAATAGAATAGAATAGAATAGAATAGAATAGAATAGAATAGAATAGAATAGAATAGAATAGAACTGAATTGAATTGAATTAGAAATGAATAGAATAGAATAGAATAGAATAGAATAGAATAGAATAGAATAGAATAGAATAGAATAGAATAAGAAATGAATAGAATAGAATAGAATAGAATAGAATAGAATAGAATAGAATAGAATAGAATAGAATTACAGAATAGGATAGAATAGAATAGAATAGAATTACAGAGTTGGAAGGGACCTTGGAGGTCTTCTAGTCCAGCCCCCTGCTCAGACAGGAAACCCTCCCCCATTCCTGACAGATGGCAGTCCAGCCTCTTCTTAAAAGCCTCCGGTGATGGAGCGCCCACAACTTCTGGAGGCAAGCGGTTCCACTGGTGAATTTTCCTCCCTGTCGGGAAGTTTCTCCCTAATTCCAGATTGCTTCTCTCCTTGGTTGCCCCAAAGGTGCTTTTTCAAGAGGCAACTGGACTTTGTTTTTCCTTTGAAGACCTTTCGCTTCTCACCCCAGAAGCTTCTTCAGTTCTGACTGGAAGGTGGGGAAGGGAAGGATTTATCCTCCTTGCAGATGGCTGGCCATTTGCATCCTTTTAGAGGGTCGTTGAGGCCACTTGGAGGTTTGCCTGTGTCCTCGGAGTCACCTGAGTGGCGCAAAGGTGCGTGGAGCCTCCTTGGAACCGCTGAAAGGAATTCCACACCCGTTTGCACCCCTCAGGTGACCCCGAGGACGCAGGTCAGCCTCCAAGGGGCCTCAACGACCCTCTGAAAGGATGCAAATGACCAGCCGTCTGCAAGGAGGATAAATCCCTCCATTCCCCACCATCCAGTCAGAACCGAGGAAGCTTCCGGGATGAGAAGGGAAACCTCTTCAAAACAAAAACAAGAAAATCCGGCTGCCTTTTGGAAAAAGCCCCTTTGGGACAATTGTGACCTGGAAGCTCCACCGAAATTTCCCATCCTGGGTTAAGTTTCCATCCGTTGCTTCTTGACCTGCCTTCAGGCTGCTTCGGAAAACAGTGATGCCCCCTGCTTTTTGCGACCTTGCGACAAGCGAAGCCGGATTCACTTAACAAGCGTGGGACTCGCTTAACAAACGCAGCGATTTGCGGCGCAAAAGGTGGTGAAACGGGGCAAAGTGAGACCCTGAAGGAGGGTCTCACTTAGCAACCACCGTGGTCGTAAAGTCGAGGACTACCTGCCACAGAGCAAGCTCTGCTCCGTGGGCCGGGCAGGAAACTCGGGATTAAGTCTGGAGGAAGAAAGATCCAGACACGGAGCAGCTTGAACTGAAATCCTGCCTCCTCCGGGACTTCACATCCTGGCAACGCCCTACCTCTCCTCTCGGCTGGGTGGAAGGACAGGAAACACAAAGCCCATGGTGCCCTAGGGCCTGTCCTCTGGGTTAAGCTCGACTAATTGGCTTGACAAATCAACACACTTTGTCTGCACGGCTCTGCCGGGCCACGCACATCACATCCACACAAGAGAAAGGCAAAGAGATGCCTGCCTTCCAGGAATCCCAACGTGCAAATAACCTCCAGTCCTGCCTTAGGCATGAAAGCCGGCTGGGTGACTTTGGGCCAATCGCCGGAAGGCGGCGAGTTCTAGTCCTGCCTTAGGCACCTTTCGGGTAGCTACGACAGGGAGGACGACTGAGAATCTCCATAGACCATTCAACTCGCAGAATTCCCCAGCCAGCCAAGCTGAAGACCACCCGTCTTAAAAGCATACTGGCTAAGGAATAAGCAGGCAGGCAGGGGGATTCTGGGAGTGGAAGTTTGACCCTCTTAAAGCATGCAGGCTGGGGAATTCTGGGAGTGGAAGCCCACCCCTCTTAAAGAAGGCTGCCTGGGGAATTCTGGGAGTGGAAGTCCAGCCATCTTAAAGCATGCAGGTTGGGGGATTCTGGGAGTGGAAGCCCACCCCTCTGGAAGTCGTCACCGTTGAGTTACCACTGCCGTAATAATCTGCAGACTTTGCCGATCTGCTCCTTAGAGCCGAGAAGGAAGAAGCAGGACCTGGGGAGGGTACCCAAAGCCCCCTCCCCACCGAGGCTCAGGAATCTGTTTCTTTAAGCCCCCCCTCAAAACATCTGGCTTCTGGCAATCCCGGGTTTTTGCTCTCTGCCAGGAGATTCCACACATTCCTCGTTTTTGCAGAGTGTGCAAGGGTAAAGACAGCCTTCCTGCTTGGCCCCCGGCCGCATGGCAGGAAGACCCTTCCCACGTTCTTCGAGCCGGGCAGGCCAAAGGCCTCCAGGGCTTCGGAAGGCAGAGGAATGCTGGGACCCCAAGAAGCTTCGCATTCACAGGCTCTCAAGGCATGCTCAGGAGACCTCTGGACAGCGGTCAATTCTAAGGACCCACAGCTTGGAACCGCGTGTGTTGGGGGTCTCGGCTGGGCCCCCAACTCTTGGGTTGGATGTGGATTTGTAGGGGAAAAGGGCTCTTTGGAGAGAAAGGTGGGATGAGAACTGAAACGGCGGTCAGTCCCAGAGTAAGAGGGAAACACAACAGGATAATCTGGATTAAGAGCGTAGCCGGGTGAAGAATTTCTGCTGGATCAGTCTAAAGCCGTGTAATGCCTCCAGAAGCGGTGAATGCTCCAACACTGGAAGCTTTTAAGAAGAGACTGGACAGCCATTTGTCTGAAATGGTATAGGGTTTCCGGCCTGAGCAGGGGGTTGGACTAGATGACCTCCAAGGTCCCTTCCAACTTATTATTATTATTATTATTAATGCAAAATTCAGCTTAGGGTGGGCCGGTCAATAGATTTAGGAAGACAGGCAAGCATCCCCTGTGGTCTCACTCCTGGCCTAGCAGCGCTCTGCCCATGCTCAGAGCACCGCCCTCGGTGAATGGCGGGTACGCAGCAATTGCAGAAAACACCTTGCCAACGAACATGGAGTTCACCTTTTTCGACGCACGCCTTTGCGTTCCCTCAAAGCAACCCCCATTTACTGGAGGTCCTCGCTTAGCGACCCCAATTAGGGTCAAGCACATGGGTCGCTAAGCGAAAGACCACGTGACCATGACTTATGGTTTATTTCAGCTTTCTCTGTTAATTCTGCTTATGGCAAGCTGCTGGCAAAGCAACCCAGATGGAAATCGTATGACCGTGGGACCCTGGGTGAGTCGTAAATGTGAGGAGGAGGGGAATGAGCCGAACCGGTAGCGGCACCACATAAGCCTGAGCGAGAGACGGCTGGAGCTGCAGGGTTGTCGGGGCTCAGCGGAAGCGCCAGATCAGCGCCAGGATCCAGCTGGAGCTCAGCACCGATCCTGGGACTTCTGCTGAGCCCAGAAGAAGCGCCGATCAGCTGGAATGTTGCAGCATCTCCAGGGTCTTCTGATTGACCTTCAGATGCTTGGCAACCGATTCATAGTTATGACGGTCACAGTGTCCCAAGGTCAGGTGAAGTGACCAAAACCTGTCGGGGCTCAGCGAAAGCGCCAGGATCAGCGCCAGGATCCAGCTGTTCTATTCTATTGTATTCGAAATTCTACTCTTTTCTAGTCCGTTTTATATTCTAATTCTATTCTAAATAAATTGGGAATGGTGGCCTTAGACCTCTTGAAGAGGCTGAGCTGGAGAAGATCGGTTCGGCTGCTCCAACATCGGGGGCTTTTAAGAAGAGACGGGACTGCCATTTGTCTGAAATGGGATCGGGTCTCCCGCTAGAGCAGAGGGCTGGACTAGAAGACCTCTAAGGTCCCTTCCAACACTTCTCTTTATTCTGCAGTTGGGGTGGTGAGGAGTTAATAGAAAGAACTGAGCTTTCTCCACCCTTGTTCCGCAGCAGCCACAAATCACAGCGGTTATCTTGCACCAGTGGCATTTTTTGCCAGAGCTGGCCAGCGGCCTCCCTGCGGGTGGGTGGCGTGAAGGTCAAAGGCACGATTTGTGCCCCCACTGTAAACAAATCCATCACAACTCCCCTTTTTCATCTTCTTTTCTTTTCTTTTCTTTTTTTTTTTTGCAAATCTTCTTACAGAGAGGTTAAAACAGGCAAGCCAAGAAAAAGCCTTAGAATTTCCCAACCAGCTTCCTGGGCGTCTGGGATATTTCTTGGAACTTTATCTCCCGAGAAGATCGGCAAAAACAGCCGGCCCAATGCAAAAACTGCTGTGCGTGTGTGACCCAGAGACTACGCAACCCTTTCAACTGGAACAAGCTCAACTGGGACAAAGGAGGATTGCCGAGGAATTTTGCAACCTGGAATTTGCCCATTCGTTGTTGTTGTTGTTTTTCTCAGATGCTCAAGGGCAGGGGTGTCAAACTCAATTTCATGGAGGGCTGCATCAGCATTGCAGTTGCCCTGGGGGTGGGTGTGGCCAGGGTGGGTGTGGCCTGCTGGGTGGGCGTGGCTAGAGTGCGTATGGCCTACTGGGTGGGCGTGGCCAGCTCTACATCGTTCGCATCAAGGGTGCCTATGGGGGCCTGGGCAGGAGTGGGACAGATCTGAGGGTCTCTGGCGGAAGGAGGGTCTCTGGGCCAGGGCCAAGGCAGTGGGGGCCGTTCCCTCACTGTTTCCAGGACAGCTTCGCAGGCCACATGAAACCACTTCGCGGGCCGGATCCGGCCCCCGGGCCTTGTCTTTGACATGTCTGCTCAAGGGTCACTTCCGGGTAATGCACCAACAGGAATTGGGTATGTCTGGTCTAAAGAGAGGGGGGGAAAAAGGACCAGGGGTGACATGATAGTGGCATTCCACTATTTGAGGGGTTCCCCCAAAGAAGTGGGGGGGGGGTGTCAGCCTATTCCCCAAAGTGCCCGAAGGCAGGATAAGAAGCAACGGATGGAAACTAGTCAAGGAGAGAAGCAACCTAGAACTAAGGAGAAACTTCCTGACAGTTAGAACAATTAACCAGTGGAACTCCTTGCCTCCAGAAGCTGCGAATGCTCCAAAAACTGGAAGTTTTTAAGAAGAGACTGGAAAATCACTTATCAGAAATGGTCTAGAATAGTTTAATGAAGAGAAGGACCAGGGGTGACATGATAGCAGTGTTCCAATATCTCAGGGGCTGCCCCAAAGAAGAGGGAGTCAAGCTATTCCCCAAAGCGCCCGAAGGCAGGACAAGAAGCAACGGATGGAAACTAGTCAAGGAGAGAAGCAACCTGGAAATAAGGAATTGTTTTTGGACAATGAGAACAATTAACCAGTGGAACAGCTTGCCACCAGAGGTTGTGGGTGCTTCCCCACTGGATGTCTTAAAGGGAGAGAACTGGACAGTTTCTCCTGGTATAGGTTTTCCTACCTGAGCAGGGGGGGTGGACTGGATGACCTCCAAGGTCTCTTGCAGCCCGAGGATTCTACGATTCTAAGTCCACCCATTTCAAAGCATGCTGGCTGGGAATTTGGGGAGTTGAAGCTAGAGGGAGATCCAAATTGGAAATGCGGAGGCATTTGCTGAGAGTGAGGAGAATTCAACCGTGGAACGGCTTGCCACCAGAGGTTGTGGGTGCTGCTCCCATCTCTGGAGGCTTTCGAGAAGAGACTGGACAGCCACTTGTCTCAAACGGCCTAGGGCCCAGGAATAGGCAACCTTGGCTCTTTTATGATTCGTGGACTTCAACTCCCAGAATTCCTGAGTCAGCATGGCTGGTTCAGGAATTCTGGGTATTGAAGTCCACGAGTCATAAAAGAGCCGAGGTTGCCCACCCCTGGTCTAGGCTAAGATGTATGGACTTCGACTCCCAGAATTCCTCAGCCAGCATGGTGATTGCAAAGGATCCTGGGAATTGAAGTCCATGCATAAAGAATGGATCTGGGCTGGTGTTTCTCAACCTTGGTAACTCTAAGATGGGTGGACTTCCAGAATTCCTGAGCCAGCATGGCTGCCTCAGGAATTCTGGGTATTGAAGTCCACAAGTCATAAAAGAGCCAAGGTTGCCTACCCCTCCTATAGGGGCTCCTGCAGGGGGTTGGACTAGAAGACCTCCAAGTTCCCTTCCAACTCTTATTATTCTATCTTCTAAAAGAACCCAAATGGTTTTGGGCACAGAAATCTATCTTGGGTCAAGTCAGACCCTGTGTCCAGCGGTGACCAGACAGTGCAGGAAATTACAGGTAGTTCTCGACTTAAGACTGCAACGGAGTCCAAAATTCCTGTTGCTTAACACGTTTGTTACGTGAGTTTTGCCCCATTTAACGACCTTTCTTGCCACCGTTGTTAAGCGAATCACTGCAGTTGTTAAAGTCAGTAACACGGCCATTAAGTGAATCTGTCGTCTCCCACTGACTTTGCTTGTTAGAAGGTCGCAAAAGGGGATCACGTGACCCCGGGGACACGTCAACCGTCGTAAGTGTGAGTCAGGTGCCAAACGCCTGGATTTTAATCACGTGAACCCGGGGATGCTGCAACGGTCGGAAGCGTGAAACATGGTCATGGGTTGCTTTTTTTTTTTTTTCTTCCCCAGTTTTGGTATGGTCACAAAACGAATGGTTGAAAATCACGGTTGAATTACGGAAAGCCTGAATATTAATTGAAGTAATTTGGCCCTTCTGACTTTTATTTAAGCAAGAGCGCCTCGGGGCAGGTTTTTGAAGAAGAGATTGGACCACCGTTTATCCGGGATGGTATATCAAGTCTCCTACTTGCGCAGGGGGCTGGTCTACATGACCTCCCAGGTCCCTTCCACCCCTATTATTCCACGTCCCGTTTTGTGGCGGTTTGCATTTACATTCCGGGGGGGAACCCAACAGCAAAGCAGAGGACGACGAAAAGGTGAAGAGACCCCAGGGACATTTTTCACTTTTCCCCCCGTTTGGCCAGAAGAAGCCCTTCTTGGGGCGCTCCCACCCCCCCACCCCCCACGCCAGACTGACCGATAACATCCAGTGGCAAAAACTCCCTAATTCCGTTTCCGCTCAGCAGGGTTTTATCAGGAGTCCAGGAAACCTGGAATCTTTGCCCGCCTGCAGAGAGGCATGTTTCGCACGCGTGCGAGCCAGGCTGGCTTCCAAGCTCTGGCCCAAAGTATGTGTATCATTTCCTGTTTTAAGAAGCAGGCAGAATAATTCCTTATTTAAATCAGGACCAGAAACATTCCAGGCTGCATAGCTGGCCCGGAGGAGGAAGCCAGCCCCCCCCTCTCACCTCCTCTGCTGGACATTTGCGGTGGGGGGTGGGGGGGTTAAAGGGGGGGTGGGGGGGAATGTCACTCGGCATCTCCTGGGACCCTGGCAGGACTCCTGGAGGCCCCGGCCCCAGAGTCAAAGCTAATGCAAGGGGTCTTTCTCAAAAATCACTCTTGGAGATGGGTGGACTTCCACTCCCAGAATCCCCTTGCCAGTCCTTCGGGAAAGGGCGGTATACAAATAAAATTATTATTATTATTATTATTATTATTATTATTATTATTATTATTATTATTATTATTATTATACGGGTTGACGTCCCTAAACCCTCTTGAAGGAGGCTGGCTGGGGGATTCTGGGAGTGGAAGCCCACCCCTCTTCAAGCAGGCTCGCTGGGGGATTCTGGGAGTGGAAGCCCACCCCTCTTGAAGCAGGCTGGCTGGGGGATTCTGGGAGTTATAAGTCCACCCCTCTTCAAGCATGCTGGCTGGGGGATTCTGGGAGTGGAAGTCCACCCCTCTTGAAGCAGGCTGGCTGGGGGATTCTGGGAGTGGAAGTCCTCCCCTCTTGAAGCAGGCTGGCTGGGGAATTCTGGGAGTGGAAGTCCACCCCTCTTAAAGCAGGCTGGCTGGGGAATTCTGGGAACTGAAGTCCACCCCGGATGCTGGATGGGGAATTCTGGGATTCAAAACCCCCACCCACCCACCCCGCCGAAGGTTGCTGCAGTTGAGAAACACTGATCCAGACCGATGTAATGCCTGCTGGGAACCTGGACTTTCAATTCTGTCCTGTTTTGCCAACAAGATTTGGAAGAATGAATGTTGCAATACTTCTACTCTGGGCTCACCGGGGCAGGAGAAGTGTCCCCTCCCTTTCAGCTCAGTTTATCAAACCATGGCAGAAACAGGAACAGGCCTGGTCCCGACACAGGTCGTGGCTAACCCTTCCCAGAGGGTGTTGCAGATGCAAACGCCTCTCATTTGCTCCAGGACAAATACCTGCAGAAGAAGCAGAACTGGCCAGCCTGGAATACGTCTGGAATATGTCTGAACAGAGGCCAGAAGCTGAACAGCTGGCAGCCATAAATAAATAAATAAATAAATAAATAAATAAATAAATAAATAAATAAATAAGTAAATAAATAAATAAATAAATAAATGTCTCATCTATCTATTTATCATCTATCATCTATTTAACTTATATGCAGAGCACATCATGAGAAAGGCAGGGCTAGATGAATCAAAAGTTGGAATTAAGATTGCCGGAAGAAACATCAACAACCTAAGATATGCAGATGTTACCACTCTAATGGCAGAAAGTGAAGAGGAACTAAAGAGCCTCTTGTTGCGAGTGAAGAAGGAGAGTGCAAAAGTTGGCTTGAAACTAAACATTAAGAAAACCAAGATCATGGCATCCGGCCCTCTCAATTCCTGGCAAATAGGTGGGGAAGAAATGGAGGTAGTGACAGATTTTATTTTCCTGGGCTCCAAGATCACTGCAGATGGGGACTGCAGCCAAGAAATTAAAAGACGCTTGCTTCTGGGGAGGAAAGCCATGGCAAATCTTGACAGCACCCTAAAAAGCAGAGACATCACCCTGTCAACAAAAGTGCGTATAGTCAAGGCTATGGTCTTCCCAGTTGCAATGTATGGCAGTGAAAGTTGGACCGTAAGAAAGGCTGAGCGCCAAAGAATTGAGGCCTTTGAACTCTGGTGCTGGAGAAGACTCCTGCGAGTTCCTTGGACTGCAAGGCGATCCAACCGGTCAGTCCTAGAGGAGATCCACCCTGACTGCTCTTTGGAAGGCCAGATCCTGAAGTTGAAACTCAAATCCTTTGGCCACCTAATGAGGAGGAAGGACTCACTGGAGAAGAGCCTCATGCCGGGAAAGGTTGAGGGCAATAGAAGAAGGGGACGACAGAGAACAAGGTGGCTGGATGGAGTCCCTGAAGCAGGAGGCGTGAGCTTAAATGGACTTCAGAAGATGGTAGAGGACAGGAGGGCCTGGAGGAACGTTGTCCATGGGGTCACGATGGGTCAGACACGACTTCGCAACTAACAACAACAACAAATCTATCATCTATCCATCTATATCTCTTTATCATTTATCTATCCATCATCTATCTATCTTCTCTCTCTCTCTAGATAAAGAGGTTAGGGATAGATAGATAGATAGATAGATAGATAGATAGATAGATAGATAGATAGATAGATAGATAGATAGATAGGTAGGTAGGTAGGTAGGTAGGTAGGTAGGTAGGTAGGTAGGTAGGAAAGGTAGGTAGACAGACAGACAGACAGACAGACAGACAGACAGACAGACAAAGGAAGGTAGGTAGGTAGGTAGATAGGATGGATATAAACAGATATAATATAAAATAAGATAAACAGACAGATAATGGATGGCTAGACGGATGGATGGTTTTTAACACTATCAGCTGCCCAGAGTAGCAGGAACGAGATAAGACAGTGAATAAAATTTAATAAACAAATAACTACATAAGTAAGATGGATAGACGGATGGATATAAAATCAGATAAACAGAAAGACGACAGGATAAGTGGAGACAGAGAAGACAGACAGACAGACAGACAGACAGACAGAGGTCGGTACAGAGACAGACAGAGACGCGGTCGTAAGTCCAGGAGTTTCTGGGTGGCCAGAAAAGTGCCTTCAGGAGCCGCAGGCCCATAAATCCCCTGACCTACAAGCCTTCAGCCTTAATTGTTCCCTGGAATGAGGTTCCCTCCAATCTGCTTTTCAATTAGTGACTTAATTATGGGCCAGCGCTGAAAACAGCTGTGCCGTCTTCAGGCTGAGGTGCCAAGTCGACACACACAGCAAGCAAGCAAGCCGGGGAACTTTTCAATTATGCAACACTCCCCTCCGAAAACCTCCGTGTTTCACTGCAAAGGAGGAAGAGACGTACGTTCGGACCAGCATTCCTTATGCTGGTTCCTTCCAGGTCCATGGAATTCCCAGCCACCCAACCGCTGGCAGGCGTTAAGATGGGGAAGGCCACGCCAGCCGCTGCCTCCACCTCCAACTTAGTGCCCCTTTGGGAGGTGTCAATGGACACAATGGCCAGAGCTGGTAGGCTGTAATTCTGGCTGTCACCTTCTAAGGAGGCCCTGATGGTGTTACCTAGCTGGGTCACGAAATGTCTCCGGCAAAGCAACTAAGCTCAGAGACTTAACTAGGACCCCACAGTCATCCTCCTCCTCTTCTTCCTCCTCTCCGCAAACCCCCCTCTCTTCTAGCCCTGATGGTGTTCCCTAGTTGGGTCATGAAACGTCTGCAAGGAAACCACCAAGGTCAGAGAGCACCAAGGAGCCCACATTCCTCCTCCTCCTCTTCCACAAACCCAACTCTCTTCTGGCACTGATGACGTTACCTAGTTGGGTCATCATGAAACGTCTGCAAGGAAACCACCCAGCTCAGAGGGCACCAAGGACACCACAGTCCTCCTCCTCCTCCTTCCCCTCCCTTCCAGCACTGATGCTGTTACCTAGCTGGGTTATGAAATGTCTCCAAGAAAACAACCCAACTCAGAGAGCAACAAGGACCCCACAGTTGTTGTTGTCGTCGTCGTCCTCCTCCTCCCTTCCAGCCCCCCTCTCTTCTAGCACTGATGACGTTCCCTAGTTGGGTCATGAAACGTCTGCAAGAAAACCACCCAGCTCAGAGGGCACCAGGGACCCCACAGTTGTCTTCCTCCCCCTCCCCCTCCCCCTCCTCACTTCTAGCACTGATGACGTTCCCTAGTTGGGTCATGAAACGTCTGCAAGGAAACCAGGATGCCATTTCCCCACCACCTCTATTGAGGAACGGATGCCCATAAGCCTGTAACCCAACTTCTCTGGCCCCAGTTCGTCCCTGCAGCTCCCAAACATGACACAACAGCAGAATCCTACAAACTCTGAAAAGGCTCCGAAGGGGAAAGGACCAATTGCTGTTGCTCCCCATCCCGACTGGCCGGGGAATTCTGGGAGTTGAAGTCCAGGCAGCTCTTAAAGGTTGCCTCGCTTGAACCCCTCTGATCTCGAGGGCGTCAGGCTGGGCCAAGGAAATTCCGGTTTCGAAACCCATCCTAGCTTACTCAGAAGGACAAGATGCTTCTCAGCACCCCAAGTTCTTGGAGAGGCAAACTGCCAAAGGGCCCTTCAGGATGGGGGGGACCCAGCCCCATGGTGCACGGAGTCAAGAAGATGAAAAGATGGGAAAACCACTAACCAGACGACTCTATGATGAAAGGCACGGTAGCATCTTCCAATGTTTGAGGGGCTGCCCCAGAGAGGAGGGGGTCAGCCCGTTCTCCAAAAGCCGGACAAGAAGCGACGGATGGAAACTCATCAAGAAGCAACCTAGAACTAAGGAGAAACTTCCTGGCAGTGAGAACAATTCACCAGGGGAACTCCTGGCCTCCAGAAGTGGTGAGTGCTCCACCATGGGCGGTTTTCAAGAAGAGATTGGAGAGCCTTTTGCCCGGAATGATATCTCTTCTCCTGTTTGAGCAAGGGGTTGGACTAGAAGACCACTAGGGTACCCTCCACAACTAAAGCGATGGTCCCCTGTTTATCAACGGTTGCTGGAATTGGGTATGTGTAGTTTAATGAAGAGAAGGGTGAGGGGGGACAGGATAGCAGTCTTCCAGTATCTCAGGGGCTGCCCCAAAGAAGAGGGAGTCAAGCTATTCCCCAAAGCGTCTGAAGGCCGGACAAGAAGCAACGGATGGAAACTCACCAAGGAGAGAAGCAACCTGGAACTAAGGAGAAACTTCCTGACAGTGAGAACAATTAACCAGTGGAACAACCTGCCTCCAGAAGTGGTGAATGCTCCAATACTGGAAGTTTTTAAGAAGAGACTGGCCAGCCACTTGTCTGAAATGGTATAGGGTCTTCCACTTGAGCAGGGGGCTGGACTAGATGACCTCCAAGGTCCCTTCCGACTCTATTATTATTATTATTATTATTATTAACAACCTGCCTCCAGAAGCTGTGAAGGCTCCAACACTGGAGGTTTTTAAGAAGAGACTGGACAGCCATTTGCCTGAAATGATACAGGGTTTCCTGCCTGAGCAGGGGGTTGGACTAGATGACCTCCAAGGTCCCTTCCAACTTCTTCTTCTTCTTCTTCTTCTTCTTCTTATTATTATTATTATTATTATTATTATTATTATTATTATTATTATTATTATTTATTATTATTATTATTATCATCAAAGCTTCAGCCAGTTGGGAGGTTGTAGATATGGCAAGGTGCTGTGTCCATAATTGTGAGGCTGCCCCACAAGCAGATCTGGAGTGTTTCTCTTCCCTCCCCCCTTTCCACCCCCATCTCCCCATGCAAGTAGTCCCACAGCTCTGCAGAAGGGTGTTGTTGTTGTTGTTGTTTTGTTCACCCTGGGAAAAGCTTTATTCTGCAGCTGCTGGGCTCTCCGATGCCATAGAGGTAGGTGCTGCCATTGAGCATGAAACATCCTTTTCTCAACACGAAAGGGGTGAGCAACGTCAGAATTAAAAGACAAGATTTGCATGCAGTTTGGTGAATGCTGCAAATTGACCGGGAACAAAGAACGAACACCCCTTTTCAAAGGCCGGGGGGGGGGGCTTGGAGTCTCCCAGCTGAGGGCAGAATAGCTGGCTTTTCACCTGAAAGACAGGGGTGGGGAACCATGGGCCTTTTAGGACTCGTGGACCTCAACTCCCAGAATTCCTGTGCCAGCATGGGGAAGGATGGCCCTCTTGATGACTCATGGACTTCAACTCCCAGAATTCCTGAGCCAGAATGGGGGAACTATGGCCCCTTCATGACTGGACTTAAACTCCCAGAATTCCTCAGCCACCACGAGGGAACTATGGCCCCCTTCGTGGCTGGTGGACTTCAACTCCCAGAATTCATAATACATATACCCAAACACAAAAGTAACGCAGAACAAACCCTCTGGTAAATATTTATTCATTGAAAAAATGAATCTTTGATTTTGGGTTTTATCGATTAGATTTGCTGATACAGAAATGGCTGGTTTATATTATTGTGAACAAGTAAAAAGTTTGAGGTTTGATGTTACTGCCTCATTTTCCCGCACAAAAGCACCTTTTTTCTTTCTTTTTCCTCTCCTTTCCTGCCCTCTTCTCTCCCCTATTTGTTTTTCTCTGTTTTTGTTTGCATTTGATATAACAAACAAAAGAAATTTTTTAAAAAAAAAAGGATCGTTAAGTAAATATTGATTTATTCACTTGCCAAACACATACCGCACCCCATCTTAAACAACCTGGCTCCTGAGTGGCGAACAGCCGGTACCAAGAAATAAAGTAAATATAATGAAAATACAAGTAAATAAAATAAAATTTAAAATAATGCAGAACGAAGAAGAAAAACGGAGGCCGGGGTGAGTTGGGCCGTGAAATCTCTGCAGGCAAACAGCCCAGATCAGAGACGCCAAGGGTGACCTTCGGTCCTTCCGCCGTGACCTGAAGACCTGGACCGACTACGGGTTTTTAATTAGGCTTTTTACTGGGTTAAATTGTCTCGTAGTTTTGCATTTATCGTTTAATTCTCTTTTAAATTTTTTACTCTATGTTTTTTTTTTAATTTTTATTGTTGTGAGCGGCCCCCTGAGTCCTCAGGGAGAAAGGCGGCATATAAATTTAATAAAAATAAATAAATAAACAAACCTGGGTTTTCGAAGGGTGTCTGAACGGGCAGACGATGCAAATGCCCAGGTCATCTGAATTAGGGCTTCTGCCAATTGTTTGATACCTGCTGGAGTTTCCAAACTATCTTCAAGGACGGTCAGGTGCAACCGAGCAGTGCAAACCACCCCCCCTCCGGCCAGGTGATTATCAGAATACAAACAGTCACAAAGTCCTAAGCTCGAGAATAGAATAAATAGAATGAGAACTTTATTGTCACTTTGAATGTACACTGATCGGCACGCATGAAAATGAAATTCCGCTGCCTTCAGCTCTCAAAGGGTCCCCCCTCTCCGATATATACACTACACAAACGTGACAAAAATAGATAAAAAGAGGACTCTTCAAGCAGAGGCCTCCAGCGAACAAACCCCAAAGGTTCACTCTGAAGGAAGGAAGGAAGGAAGGAAGGAAGGAAGGAAGGAAGGAAGGAAGGAAGGAAGGAAGGAAGGAAGGAAGGAAGGAAATGGGAGGGAGGGAGGGAGGGAGGGAGGAAGGGAGGAAGGGCAATGGATGGAAACTCATCAAGGAGAGAAGCAACCTGGAACTAGGAAGGAAGGAAGGAAGGAAGGAAGGAAGGAAGGAAGGAAGGAAGGAAGGAAGGAAGGAAGGAAGGAAAATAAATGGAAACTCATCAAAGAGAGAAGCAACCTGGAACTGAGAAGGAAGGAAGGAAGGAAGGAAGGAAGGAAGGAAGGAAGGAAGGAAGGAAGGAAGGAAGGAAGGAAGGGCAATAGATGGAAACTCATCAAAGAGAGAAGCAACCTGGAACTAAGAAGGAAGGAAGGAAGGAAGGAAGGAAGGAAGGAAGGAAGGAAGGAAGGAAGGAAGGAAGGAAGGAAGGAAGGAAATGGGAGGGAGGGAGGAAGGAAGGAAGGAAATGGGAGGGAGGGAGGGAGGGAGGGAGGAAGGAAGGAAGGAAATGGGAGGGAGGGAGGGCAATGGATGGAAACTCTTCAAGGAGAGAAGCAACCTGGAACTAAGGAGAAGGAAGGAAGGAAGGAAGGAAGGAAGGAAGGAAGGAAGGGCAATAGATGGAAACTCATCAAAGAGAGAAGCAACCTGGAACTAAGGAGGAATTTCCTGACACTGAGAACAATTAAGCAGTCGAACTCCTTGCCTCCAGAAGTTGTAAATACTCCAACACGTTTGCCTCCTTTAAGAGAGTCATTGAAGCCACTTGGAGGTTTGTCTGTGTGGTCCATTGCAGACTACAAAAACCATCTGTGCTTAAGTTGGAGATGCAGACAACACGGACCCATCCCCAACAGCCTGCCCCTGTCTTCAACAGGGAAAGGACCCAGGGCAGAAAACATCCTGCAGCCAAGAATTTGCACCCCTCAGGTGACCCCCAAATACACAGGTCAACCTCCAGGTGGCCTCAACAACTCTCTAAAAGGATGCAAATGACCAGCTGTCTGCAAGGAGTATAAATCCTTCCATTCCGTATCATGCAATCAGAGCCGAAGATGCTTCTTGGATGAGAAGGGAAACGTCTTCAAGGGGAATGGAAGGATTTATACTCCTTGCAGACAGCTGGTCATTTGCACTCTTTCAGAGAGTTGTTGAGGCCACTTGTAGGTTTGCCTATGTCCTTAAGGTCACTTCGGTGGTGCAAATGGATGTGGAAGTTCCTTGCAGCAGTTCCAAGAAGGCTCCACACCCATCTGTGCTTCTGAGGTGACCCTGAGGACACAGGCAAACCTCCAAGTGGCCTCAACGGCTCTCTAAAAGGAGGCAAATGACCAGCTCTCTGCAAGGAGTATAAATCCTTCCCTTCCCCACCATCCAGTCAGAGCCGAAGAAGCTTCTTGGATGAGGAGCGAAAGGTCTTCAAAGGAAACCAAGAAAGTCCAGTTGCCTCCTAAAAAAGCACCTTTTGGACAACCCTGACCTGGATGGCTGAGAATCTTAATCATAATCATAATAGTAAAGTTGAAAGGGACCTTGGAGATCATCTAGTCCAACCCCCTGCTCAGGCAGGAAACCTTATACCATTTCAGGCAAATGGCTGTCCAGTCTCTTCTTAAAAACGTCCAGTGTCGGAGCATTCACAGCTTCTGGAGGCAGGTTGTTCCACTGGTTAATTGTTCTAATTGTAGACATTAAGTGACCAGTCGCTAACGAGGAATACCCGTAGTTTCAATGCGATGTATAAACAGATACATGCTCACTCACGGAGGTGATGTTCCCTGGTTGGGCAAGGAAATGTTTGCAACCAAACAGACGGGCTCAGAGAACACCAGGGGCTCCGAAGAAAGAGAAAGCCAGATAAGCAGGCATTAACACCAGACAAACAATCATGCAAAAACTAATGAAGGAAGTGCCAGGGGAAAGAAACTATATCCCCCCCCCAACATGAGCAGGGCAAAACACTCTATATGAACAGAGGGCAAAAAAAAACACTTCCCTTCTAATCCTGATGATGTTACCTTGTCAGGTAATGAAACACCTGCAAGGAAACCACCCAGCTCAGAGGGCTACAAGGACCCCACAGTCCTCCCCCTCCTCCTCCTCCTCCTCCCCCCGCTCCCTTCTAGCACTGGTGATGTTCCCTAGTTGGGTCCTGAAACGTCTGCAAGGAAAGCACCAAGCTCAGAGGGCACCAAGGACCCCACAGTCGTTCTCCTCCTCCTCCTCCTCCTCCTCCTCCTCCTCCTCCTCCTCCTCCTCCTCCTCCTCCTCCTCCTCCTCAAGCCCCACTCTCTTCTAGCGCTGATGATGTTCCCTAGTCGGCTCATGAAATGTCTGCAAGAAAACCCCCCAGCTCAGAGAGCAACAAGGACCCCACAGTCCTCTTCCTCGTCTTCCTCTTCCTCTCCACAAACCCTCCTCCTCCTCCTCCTCCTCCTCTTCCTCCTCCTCAAGCCCCACTCTCTTCTAGCGCTGATTATGTTCCCTAGTTGGCTCATGAAACGTCTGCAAGAAAACCCCCCAGCTCAGAGAGCAACAAGGACCCCACAGTCCTCTTCCTCCTCGTCTTCCTCTTCCTCTCCACAAACCCTCCTCCTCCCCCTCCTCCTCCACCTCCTCTTCCTCCTCCTCAAGCCCCACTCTCTTCTAGCGCTGATTATGTTCCCTAGTTGGCTCATGAAACGTCTGCAAGAAAACCCCCCAGCTCAGAGAGCAACAAGGACCCCACAGTCCTCTTCCTCCTCGTCTTCCTCTTCCTCCTCCTCCTCTCCACAAACCCTCCTCCTCCTCCTCCTCTTCCTCCTCTTCAAGCCCCACTCTCTTCTAGCGCTGATGATGTTCCCTAGTTGGCTCATGAAATGTCTGCAAGGAAACCACCCAGCTCAGAGAGCGCCACGGACCCCACAGACCTCCTCCTCCTCCTCTTCCACCTCCTCCTCCTCCTCCTCCTCCTCCTCCCTTCTAGCACTGATGATGTTCCCCAGTTGGGTCATGAAACGTCTGCAAGGAAACCTCCCAGCTCGGGCAGCAACAGGGAGAAATGCCGGCGCAGAGTCTCCTTGCTGTCTGCTAGTTTCCATCTACGCCTCAGAGCTCCGCCACGCTTCCTGGAAAGCAACTCTACCGCATCTCTGGAGAGTGTCCTTTGCACGTGATTTTGAACCTGGATTCTTTCTTGAGTCACGGAGAATTCAACAGCCGTGTGGTCCCCTTCCATTGGGGGAAAACACACACACACATTCATACGTTCCTTCTCCTGCCTCATTTCCCTGCATGGCAAGGCAAAGGGAGCTCTCCAATTTACTCAAATGACGCTGACCTCTCACTAAAATGCCCACAGACCCTTAGAGTAGGGGTACCCAACCCCCGGGGGCCACGGACCCCTTGGATTCAAGCCACGGGAGGAGCGGGCGAGCACGTCTGCACAGCTCCGTTTGCGCAAGCGGCAGCAAGCGTGGCCGCTTGCGCAAACGGAGCTGTGTGCGCACGCCTGCCGCTCACACAAAACCAGCCTCCCCTCTTGGGGGGGGTGCAACAAGCCGGAAAGGTTGGGGACCCCCCCTCAGAGGAGACTATTTATCAATACAAGAGAGGCGGAATAAAAGTCGGATAAATCAATAAGATCACATTAATTCCACCAGTTATACAGGGGGTGGCGGGGTGTGTGTGTCTGTACAACAACCGGCGCATTCCTCTGTTGTACCTTTTTGCACGTTTCCTCCGTAAAATTTAAAATGATTTAAACTAAATATTTAAACAATTGCATTATTTTATTTTATTTTTCCCCTTCATGGATTACTGCCTTGTCGTGGCGAAGGGGCTTGCGTAATTCAATGAAGCTATGAGCCACCCAAGACGGACAGGTCATAGCAGAGAGTTCTGACAAAACGTGATCCACTGGAGAAGGAAATGGCAAACCACTCCAGTATCTTTGCCATGAAAACCCTATGGACAGTACCAAAAGGCAAAAAGATATGACACTGGAAGATGAGCCCCTCAGGTCGGAAGGCGTCCAGTATGCTACTGGGGAAGAGCACAGGGCTAGTACTAGTAGCGCCAGAAAGAATGAAGCGACTGGGCCAAAGCCTAAAGGATGCTCAGCTGTGGATATGTCTGGTGGTGAAAGGAAAGTCTGATGCTGTAAAGTTTTTTTATCCATAGGAACCTGGAATGTAAGATCCATGAATCAAGGGAACCTGGACGTGGTCACACAAGAGATGACAAGACTGAACATCGACATCTTAGGTATCAGCGAACTAAAATGGACAGGAATGGGTGAATTTAATTCAGATGACCATCAGGTATACTACTGCGGGCAAGAATCCCTCAGAAGAAATGGAGTAGCCTTCATAGTCAATAAAAGAGTAGGAAAAGCAATACTGGGATACAATCCTCAAAATGACAGAATGATCTCAGTTCGAATCCAAGGCAAACCATTCAATATCACAGTAGTCCAAGTCTATGCCCCAACCACCAGTGCTGAAGAGGAAGAAATTGACCGGTTCTATGAAGCCCTACAGCACCTTATAGAACTAACACCCAAAAATGATGTCCTTATCATCATGGGGGATTGGAATGCTAAAGTAGGAAGCCAAAAGATAACTGGAATAACAGGCAAGTTTGGCCTTGGAGTACAAAATGAAGCAGGGCACAGGCTGATAGAATTCTGTCAAGAGAATACGATGGTCATAGCAAACACTCTTTTCCAACAACCCAAGAGACGGCTCTACACATGGACATCACCAGATGGTCAACACAGAAATCAGATTGACTATATGCTCTGCAGCCAAAGATGGAGAAGCTCTATACAGTCAGTAAAAACAAGACCAGGAGCTGACTGTGGCTCAGACCATGAGCTTCTCCTTGCAAAGTTTAGGCTTAAACTGAAGAAAGTAGGGAAAAGCACTAGGCCAGTCAGGTATGAATTAAATCATATCCCTGTTGAATATACAGTAGAGGTGACAAATAGATTTAAGGAATTAGATCTGATAGACAGAGTGCCTGAAGAACTATGGACAGAGGTTCGTGACATTGTACAACAGGTAGCAACCAAAACCATCCCAAAGAAAAAGAAATGCAAGAAAGCAAAATGGCTGTCTGAGGAAGCTTTGCAAATAGCTGAGGAAAGGAGGGAAGCGAAAGGCAAGGGAGAAAAAGAAAGATACACCCAATTGAATGCAGAATTCCAGAGAATAGCTAGAAGAGATAAGAATGCCTTCTTAAATGAACAGTGCAAAGAAATAGAAGAAAACAATAGAATAGGGAGGACCAGAGATCTTTTCAAGAAAATTGGAGAAATGAAGGGAACGTTTAATGCAAAAATGGGCATGATAAAGGACCAAAATGGCAGGGACCTAACAGAGGCAGAAGAGATTAAGAAGAGGTGGCAAAATTACACAGAAGAACTATACAAGAATGAGCTTAACGTCCCTGATAATCACAATGAGGTGGTCACTGACCTCGAGCCAGACATCCTAGAATGTGAAGTGAAGTGGGCCTTAGAAAAGCTGAGCAACAACAAAGCTAGTGGAGGTGACAGTATTCCAGCTGAGCTATTCAAAATCTTAAAAGACAATGCAGTAAAAGTGCTACACTCAATTTGCCAGCAAATTTGGAAAACTCAACAGTGGCCACAGGATTGGAAAAGATCAGTTTACATTCCAATTCCTAAGAAAGGCAGTGCCAAAGAATGTTCAAACTATCGTACCATTGCACTCATTTCTCATGCTAGTAAAGTCATGCTTAAAATCCTACAAGCTAGACTTCAGCAGTATGTGGATCGAGAACTACCAGAAGTGCAGGCAGGATTTCGAAGAGGCAGAGGAACTAGAGATCAAATTGCCAACATACGCTGGATCATGGAGAAAGCTAGGGAGTTCCAGAAAAACATCTACTTCTGCTTCATTGACTATGCTAAAGCCTTTGATTGTGTGGATCATAACTAACTGTGGCAAGTCCTTAAAGAGATGGGTGTACCAGACCATCTTATTGGGCTCTTGAGAAACCTATATGCGGGTCAAGAAGCAACAGTGAGAACTGGACACGGAACCACTGATTGGTTCAAAATTGGGAAAGGAGTCCGGCAAGGCTGTATACTGTCGCCCTGCCTATTTAACTTATATGCAGAGCACATCATGAGAAAGGCAGGGCTAGATGAATCAAAAGTTGGAATTAAGATTGCCGGAAGAAATATCAACAACCTAAGATACGCAGATGATACCACTCTAATGGCAGAAAGTGAAGAAGAACTAAAGAGCCTCTTGTTGCAGGTGAAGAAGGAGAGTGCAAAACTTGGGTTGAAACTTAACATTAAGAAAACCAAGATCATGGCATCTGGCCCTCTCAATTCCTGGCAAATAGATGGGGAAGAAATGGAGGTAGTGACAGATTTTATTTTCCTGGGCTCCAAGATCACTGCAGATGGGGACTGTAGCCAAGAAATTAAAAGACGCTTGCTCCTGGGGAGGAAAGCCATGGCAAATCTAGACAGCACACTAAAAAGCAGAGACATCACCCTGTCAACAAAAGTGCGTATAGTCAAGGCTATGGTCTTCCCAGTTGCAATGTATGGCAGTGAAAGTTGGACCATAAGAAAGGCTGAGCGCCAAAGAATTGAGGCCTTTGAACTGTGGTGCTGGAGAAGACTCCTGCGAGTCCCTTGGACTGCAAGGCGATCAAACCGGTCAGTCCTAGAGGAGATCAATCCTGACTGCTCTTTAGAAGGCCAGATCCTGAAGCTAAAACTCAAGTACTTTGGCCACCTAATGAGAAGGAAGGACTCACTGGAGAAGAGCCTAATGCTGGGGAAGATCGAGGGCAATAGAAGAAGGGGACGACAGAGAATGAGGTGGCTGGATGGAGTCACTGAAGCCGTAGGCGTGAACTTAAATGGACTCCAGAAGATGGTAGAGGACAGGAAGGCCTGGAGGAATGTTGTCCATAGGGTCGCGATGGGTCGGACACGACTTCGCAGCTAACAACAACAACATTATTTTTTTTAAAAAAAGTAAAACAGAACATCGTGTTCCGAAAAGGAGGGACAAAATGAAAACTGCTTGTGTGTGCATGTGTGTGTGTATATATGTGTATATGTATATGTGTATGTATGTGTGTATATATATATACACACATATATATACATACATACATATATAAGGGACACGGTGGCTCAGTGGGTTAGGACGCTGAGCCTGTTGATCAGATGGTTGGCAGTTTGGCGGGTCGAATCCCGAGTGCCGCATAACAGAGTGAGCGCCTGTTACGTGTCCCAGCTTCTGCCAACCTAGCAGTTCGAAAGCACGTAAAAATGCAAGTAGAAAAATAGGGACCACTACGGTGGGAAGGTAACAGCGTTCCGTGCGCCTTTGGCGTCTAGTCATGCCGGCCACATGACCACGGAGACGTCCTCGGACAAGCGCTGGCTCTTCGGCTTTGAAACGGAGTTGAGCACCGGCCCCTAGAGTCGGAAACGACTAGCACGCATGTGCGGGGGAATCTTTACCTTTATACATATATACATATATACATATATTCTCTCTCTCTCTCTCTCTCTCTCTCTCTCTCTCTCTCTCTCTCTCTCTCTCTCTCTCTCTCTCCATAAAACCTATTTAAAACTAAAATCTGATTTAGCCAGACACATTTCGGGTATATAAGGCAGAAAAAGTATATTAACTAAACCTAGGAACAAGCTCTGCCTGTCTCTGCTGTTCATTAAAGTGATCTGTTCTATTTTTCAGGATCTGAAGATGGAATGCAGTTGCTTTAAAGTTGTGCTCGCTTTCATGAGCTGGCTCTTGAAAAAGCAGCCACCACAACTTTGTGTTTTGGAAACCTGAAGAGGGGTAAACCTGCCTTATTGAATAGGGGAAGGGTCCTGTATGACGCAGGGCACATGCTTCCAAACCATTACAGCTTAATGCGGTTTCCCAACTGTGGCAACTTTAAAGGGCCGTGGACTTCAACTCCCAGAATCCCCTTGCCAGGATGGACACTAACCACAAGTCGAAAACAGCTCCCAGATTAGGCTTTTTCTTATCCAATCACCCACCCTCATTTGCACAATTCTAACACCGGGAGGGGGGAATGGGGGGGGGGGGAATCCAGACAGTGCCTTCCATTTAAAATCCCTGATATTATTACTATTTCCAAATTTTTTTACCTTCTGCAGAAAAAAAGTCACGGCAGAAGGTCTTGTCCCAGCAGACGACAACTGCCTCGCTTAGCAACAGAAATTTTGGACTCAGTTATAGTCATAAGTAAAGGACGTGTAACCAGCTGACCTTCGCTAGCTTGTAAAGCTCTTCCTTTGAAAATCTTTGCAACAGGAGTAAGCTGGAATTTTAGCCCGGCACTTCCAAGATCGTAAACTTAACAACTCTCTTGCAACAGAAATTTTGAGGACTACTTGTATGTACAGGCTGTATAGCTCAGTAGGGGAAAAAATATACTTATAATCGCATACCATCATATTCAGCTGCAATTAGTATCGCACTTAAGATCTCAAAATGTCAGCCCTGACAAATCCTTATTTTGAACGGAATTTCGCCTGAGGGACTTGGCTAGTGTTTTTCTCAAAATAGCTTTTCGTCAAGGAGGGGGGAAAAAAGAGTATATTTTGAATCACCAGCCTTTCTAAAAATATGCATCTATAATGCACACAGACTCCTAAATCCAGTTTAAGATTCAGCAGCCACGGGGGTCACTCGATGGCCTGAACTAGCTGGCTTGTGAGAAACAGGGCGCAAAGGATTGTTGTGGGGGGGGACATTTTAACCACACAACGTCCACGCTGTTTCTACAGCGAATGAAGAGTGTGTAGCCAGAAACCATTTTTTCCACAGCTTCCAGGTGAGCCACAAAAACCTGGGTGCATTTGGAAAATTGTGGTTGACTTCAGAAGGACTTACCCATCAAATCTAAATTCTCATCCAAACACGGAGCAGGAAGAAATTATTCCTTTATTAGCCCTGCAGATCTCACAGTTAACTAGAAATCCTCACTAGCATTCTTCTTTTAAGTCTCAGCCACTCTTGGTCTCTACCAGGGGTGTCCAACCTTGGTAACTTTAAGACCTGTGGACCTCAATTCCCAGAATTCCCCAGCCAGCCATGCAACTTTAAGACTTCTGGACTTCAATTCCCAGAATACAACTTTTAAGAATTCTGGACTTCAATTCCCAGAATTCCCCAGCCAGCCATGCAACTTTAAGACTTCTGGACTTCAATTCCCAGAATACAACTTTAAGAATTCTTGACTTCAATTCCCAGAATTCAACTTTAAGACTTCTGGACTTCAATTCCCAGAATTCAACTTTAAGAATTCTTGACTTCAATTCCCAGAATTCAACTTTAAGAATTCTGGACTTCAATTCCCAGAATTCCCCAGCCAGCCATGCAACTTTAAGACTTCTGGACTTCAATTCCCAGAATTCAACTTTAAGAATTCTGGACTTCAATTCCCAGAATTCCCCAGCCAGCCATGCAACTTTAAGACTTCTGGACTTCAATTCCCAGAATTCAACTTTAAGAATTCTGGACTTCAATTCCCAGAATTCCCCAGCCAGCCATGCAACTTTAAGACTTCTGGACTTCAATTCCCAGAATTCAACTTTAAGAATTCTGGACTTCAATTCCCAGAATTCCCCAGCCAGCATAGCTGAAGCCTACAAGTCTTAAAGTTGCCAAAGTTAGACACCCCTGGTTTATATAGAACAGGGGTGGGGAACCTTAGTTCTTTTATGACTTGTGGACTTCAACTCCCAGAATTCCTCAGTCAGGCTGGCTCAGGAATTCTGGGAATTGAAGTCCACAAGTCATAAAAGAACCAAGGTTCCCCACCCCTGCTATAGAGGAATATTTTGGGGGAATGCACCCCTCAGAATCTCCGATCTTTGAAAACTCATCACCACAAAAACCTGGCATCATGAAAACCGCCGCAATGCAGAATTTCCTGAGCTTTCTGGCAAACATTTGGACAACACCCAGACCGTTTAAGCATCCCGCATCGTTTGCAAAATAAGAAGGAAACGGTTCGGTTGCAAATTTCTCATAACCCAACGACAAATGGGAGAGCTGATCGTGATGGCCACACAACACCAGAGAGCAGGCATTTGGAAGTCCCACCAAGGCAGCTAAGGAATCAGACTCGGCCCAAAACCACAAGGATAGAGGAGACCCCCGTCAAACCCCTCACCCTGCCCCGCGCAAGCCGGCAACTCACCTCCAAGGCTGCTCCTTGGAGCTGCTCGCCGTTCCTCAACCAACAGCGGCTCAGCTCGCTCAGTTCCAAAATCGGCTGCACCTTCAGGCGCACCGTCTCGCCCGACTGCCGGATCATCTCCACAATCTCGTCCCGGGATTTATTTTCCACATTGTGCCCGTTGATCTCCACCAGTCGGTCGCCCGGCACCAAGCCCAAGGCCAGATCTTTGGTGCCGGCGCCCGGCTCGGCAAAATGCACCACTCGCCTGTACACCTGCCCGTCGGCCGCCCTGTCCAGCATGGTGGTACGACGCAACGAGAAGCCGAAGTCGCCCGTGTTGCGGCGTTGCAGCTCCAGCTGGCGGGGCACGGGGGGTTGAGGAGGCACCACCACGGGCAGCTTCAACTCTGCGGGAAAGCGCTTGCTCACCAATTCGGGCAACCGGGTACGCGAGGCGAACGCCAACGGGGCGCACGGGGGAGTCCCACTGCCATGTTTCGTCAGCTGCATCTCCAGGGTTCGCGTCTCCACCTGCGGGGAAGGGGCTGCCGAATGCTCAGAGGGCGTGGAGGTCTCCGAGGCGCTCTCGTCGCGGCTCTTCTGGGAGAAGGAGAACCTCTTGACGATCATCTGCGAGTTCTGCTTGGCCAACGAGCCGAACTTGGCGGCCCGCTGGAGAACCGAGCCCTTGAAGTTGCCGTCGTCCACTTTGAGGTCGTCGCTGGAGCTGGCCGTGCTGAGGTGGCCAGAGTCCAAGATCACGCTGCCCCGGTTGCTGTCGGAGTCGATGTCGGTGAGATGGAGGTCCGAGCCGCTGGCCACCTTGATGGGGATGGGGTTGGAGATCTCCAGCCGGTTCTTGGCGTCCCTCTTGGAAGCCCGGCTGAGGTTGAAGAAGCCTCGTCGCAGGCTCATCTCCTCCAGGCTCTTCAGCTCGGCGGCCGACATGCGTTCCTTCTTCTCCTTCTTCTCCTTCTTCTCCCTCCTGGACCCGTCTCGGTCCTTCTTGATTAAGTGGAACATGGTGGGAAAGAGGCCGGGGAGAGGCTCAGCGAAGATGGACGCTCTCAGCCAGGGAGGCCAAGCTCCTCAGCCAGCCGGCCGGCCTGCCGTGGACACAACAGAGGGAAAGAGCCAGGTAAGTAGGTGAAGGGTCCCTAAGCCATCTACCTCTGTCCGGAGGGAGGGAGGGAGGGAAAAAGGAGGATGGGAAGGAGGGAGGGGGAAAGGAGGAGATGGGAGGGAGGGAGGAAAGAGAGGGAAGGTGGAGGATGGGAAGAAGGAGAGGGAAGGGGAAGAAAGGAGATGGGAGGGAGGGAGGGAGAGAAGGAAGGAAGGAAGGAAGAAAGGAAGGAAGGAAGGAAGGAAGGAAGGAAGGAAGGAAGGAAGGAAGGAAGGAAGGAAGGAAGGTGGATGGGAAGGAGGAAGTAGGGAAGGGGAGGAGAGATGGGAAGAGGGAGGGAGGGAGGGAAGAAGGGAGGGAAGGGGAAGGAGATGGGAGGGAGGGAGAGAGAGAAGGAGGAAGGAAGGAAGGGAAGAAAGTGGATGGGAAGGAGGAAGTAGGGAAGGGGAGGAGAGATGGGAAGAGGGAGGGAGGGAAGAAGGGAAGGAAGGGGAAGGAGATGGGAGGGAGGGAGAGAGAGAAGGAGGAAGGAAAGAAGGGAAGAAAGTGGATGGGAAGGAGGAAGTAGGGAAGGGGAGGAGAGATGGGAAGAGGGAGGGAGGGAAGAAGGGAGGGAGGGGGAAGGAGATGGGAGGGAGGGAGAGAGAAAAGGAGGAAGGAAGGAAGGGAAGAAAGTGGATGGGAAGGAGGAAGGGGAGGAGAGATGGGAAGAGGGAGGGAGGAGATAGGACGGAGGAAAGGAGGGAGGGGGAAGGAAGGAGATGGGAGGGAGGGAGAGAAGGAGGAAGGAAGGGAAGAAAGTGGATGGGAAGGAGGAAGTAGGGGAGGAAAGAGATGGAAAGAGGGAGGGAGAGAGGGAGGGAGGAGATGGGAGGGAGGAAAGGAGAGGGGGATGGAAAGGAGGGAGGAAGAGAGGAAGGAAGCATGGGAAGGGAAGGAGGAAGTATGGGAGGAAGGGAGGAAGGAAGGAGGGAGGGAGGGAAGAAGGAAGTATAGGAAGAAGGGAGGGAGGGAGGGAAGGAGGAGGATGGGAAAAGGAGATAGGGAGGAGGAGGAAGAGGAGGAGGAGGAGGAAGGAGATGGGAAGAGGGAGGAACTGAACGGATGGTTGTCTGGCAGTAGGTAGCATGATATGAGACAGTTGCTCCACACTTACTCCTTGATTTACAACCAGCCACATAGCATCAACAGACCCCGCCCCCACAAAAAAGCTAACTTACAACCCAATTTTGAAGTTCTGATGTTGCAACCCACCCCACCCCACCCCACCCCACCCCACCGCCCAGATGTGGCTGCATTTTGGGCCCTTTGTCTAGCCACTTTCCCACCGTGACGTACATAACATACATTGGTTTGTCTGTTGCCTTAAAGCACTCCCCCCCCACTGTTCAGTCTGAAAGCCCCCCCCCAGAGAAGCATCCATAAATCAATAACCATTAACCAGGGGTAGGCAACCTCGGCTCTTTTATGACGCATGGACTTCAACTCCCAGAATTCCTGAGTCAGCATAGCTGACTCAGGAATTCTGGGAGTTGAAGTCCATGCGTCATAAAAGAGCCGAGGTTGCCTACCCCTGCATTAAACCATCATCCCTGCCCTCTGGCTGGCAGGAAGGGACTGGGAGAAGGGGGGGTGGATGATGGATTTTGTGGTCCAAAGAGATGGAGATTGTGGCTCGACAAGTGTGGCGTTTGGCAACGTCTCTGAATCGGTTCATCAAATCCACCAGGAAAAGAACAAATAATGAGACCGTCATCAGGAGAAAAATAAAAAGAACAATAACAAAGCTTTGTGCAAACAGAGAGCCAGGCCGTCGGGGACCAAAAGTCCTAAGGAAATAGTTGGGGTTTTCTACAGGTTGTCCTCGACTTATAACGATCTGTTTAGTGACTGTTCAAAGTTACAAGGGCGCTGAAAAAAAAGGGGACCGGCGATCGTTTTCGCACACTTACGACCGTTGTCGGGTCCATCAAAACGTGAGTGCTTGACAACTGACTCACATTTAGGACGGTCGCAGTGTCTCAGAGTCACGTGATCCCCTTTTGCAAACTTACGACCAGCCAGGTCCATGGGGGAAGCCGGACCCGCTTAACGACGGTGCTGCTAACTGAACACCTTCAAGGATTCACTTAACAACAGGGGCAAGGAAAGTCGGTAAAATGGAGCAAAACTCACTTAACCAGCGTCTCCCTTAGCAACGGAAATTTTGGGCTCCATTGTTGTCATAAATCCGAGGACTTCCCGTACAGTATTCGACGGGCGCTGACAAAACAATTTCAAAACAATTACAGGTAGTCCTCGGACGTACGACCACAATGGAGCCCAAAACGTCCGTTGCTAAGTGAGACATTTGTTAGGTGAGTTTTGCCCCACGTTACGACCTTCCTTGCCTGGCTTCCCCCATTGCGGGGAGATCGCAAAACGGGATCACAGGAGCCTGAGACGCTGCGACCGTCATAAATACGAGCCGGTTGCCGAGCCTCCGGCTGCAAAGTTTGTCTGTGAAAACTAGCCGTCACATTTTTCTGCGCAGTTGTAACTTCGAACAGTCACTAAACAAAGCGTTGTTTTATTTATTATTATTTATTATTTATTATTATATTTTTATACCGCCCTTCTCCCGAAGGACTCAGGGCGGTGTACAGGGCAATAAATACAAAAACAGGATAAGTCCGGGATCAGCTGCATACCAAAGTCCGGGATCAGCTGCATCCCAAATTATGGAGAACAGTTTTTAAAAGATTTTGAAATTTGGGAAGAAAAATACTAACGCTCCCCGCTCCCTTGGCCGAGACAAGAGCAGGGGTCAAGCGGGGAATTAGCCTGGAATCCTTATGTAGGCACAAGAGGGCAAAGTCTTGAATGCCGCTGCGCCTTATCTAGCCTGGCCCAGGTGCAAACCACCCGGCAAGGCTGCTGTGCAAATATTGGGAGTAATAAAATAGGTAGCTGAATTCTTCCTGCGTGACTGTGGCGGTTTGCGCCTAGCATCTGGGTTAAGCCCCACTGCAACTTTTAAAATGAATACGCAGGTAGTCCTCGACGTACCACCACAACAGAGCTCCAAATTCATAGGATGCTAACTAAGTGAGAGGTGTGTTGAGTTTTGCCCCCTTTTACCACTTCCCTTGCCTCAATTGTTAATTGAATTGCTGCAGTTGTTAAAGGAGCAACACGGCTGTTCAGTGAATCTGGCCTTTGTGAAAGGTTGGGAAAACGGTTTGCAAGCATGCCCGGGAGGAAATTTTATTTGCTTCGAGTTTCTTGATGATGAGTTGTTGTTAGCTGCGAAGTCGTGTCCGACCCATCGTGTTCGACCCATCGCAACCCCACGGACCACGTTCCTCCAGGCCTTCCTGTCCTCTACCATCTTCTGGAGTCCCTTTAAGCTCATGCCTCCTGCTTCAGGGACTCCATCCAGCCACCTCCTTCTCCGTCGTCCCCTTCTTCTCTTGGCCTCCACCTTTCCCAGCATTGGGCTCTTCTCCAGTGAGTCCTTCCTTCTCATGAGGTGGCCAAAGGATTTGAGTTTCCGCTTCAGGATCTGGCCTTCTAAAGAACAGTCAGGGTTGATCTCCTCTAGGACTGACCGGTTTGATTGCCTTGCAGTCCAAGGGACTCACAGGAGTCTTCTCCAGCACCAGAGTTCAAAGGCCTCCATTCTTTGGCGCTCAGCCTTTCTTATGGTCCAACTTTCACTGCCATACATTGCAACTGGGAAGACCATAGCCTTGACTATCCGCACTTTTGTTGACAGGGTGATGTCTCTGCTTTTTAGTGTGCTGTCTAGATTTGCCATGGCTTTCCTCCCCAGGAGCAAGCGTCTTTTAATTTCTTGGCTGCAGTCCCCATCTGCAGTGATCTTGGAGCCCAGGAAAATAAAATCTGTCACTACCTCCATTTCTTCGCCATCTGTTTGCCAGGAATTGAGAGGGCCAGATGCCATGATCTTGGTTTTCTTAATGTTAAGTTTCAACCCAAGTTTTGCACTCTCCTTCTTCACTCGCAACAAGAGACTCTTTAGTTCTTCTTCACTTTCTGCCATTAGAGTGGTAACATCTGCATATCTTAGGTTGTTGATGATGAGTAACTCTGCACAAAGCAGAGCTGTGCCTCCACAGCTCGGCTCCCGATGGCTTCGTGAGTTGGTCCAGGTAATTTCCTTGGCAGCCGTACCAAAAAACCCCAAACTTTGCAACCGCATAGGAGGCCTGGCAGCCAGGCGTACCCCGAAGCTGACTCTGCTTCACTTTTCATCCCAGACAAGGGCGGGAGACAGCAGACGGAAAACTCTTGCGAACTCTGATTTATTGCCGAAAGAGCCCGCCGGCTGATCCAAAACTGCGTAAAGACTCCGGAAAGGGTGCAGAGAAGAGCAACGAAGAAGATTAGGAGGCTAAAACATACGAAGGACGGTTGCAGGAATGGGGTATGTCTAGTTTAATGAAAAGAAGGACTAAGGGTGACATGACAGCAGCATTCCAGTATTTGAGGGGCTCCTACAAGGATGAGGGGGTCCCACCTATTCTCCAAAGCACCTGAAAGCAGGACAAGAAGCAACGGATAGACACTAAATCAAGGAGAGAAGCAACCTGGAATTAAGGAGGAATTTCCTGACAGTGAGGACAATCAACCAGTGGAACAACCTGCCTCCAGAAGCTGTGAATGCTCCAACGCTGGAAGTCTTTAAGAAGAGACTGGACAGCCACTTGTCCGAAATGGTATATAGAGTTTCCTGCCTGAGCAGGGGGTTGGACTAGATGACCTCCAACATTATTATTATTATTATTATTATTATTGTTATTGTTATTGTTATTGTTATTATTATTATTATGAGGAGGAGGAGGAGGAGGAGGCTTGATACAAATCCTGGCAGTCCCCGGCTTAACAACCCTTCATTTAGCGACCATTCAAAGTTACGGCGGCACTGGAAAACTTGCGAGTGTTTTTCGCGCTTTACAACCGTTGCAGCTTCCCCGTGGTCACCTGATCAAAATTCAGATGCATGTATTTATGGCGGCTGCTGTGTCCTGGGGTCGTGTGTGGTCACTGTTTGTGACCTTCCAACAAGCCAAGTCAGAGAAACTTCCTGATAGTGAGGACAATTAACCAGTGGAACAGCCTGCCTCCAGAAGTTGTGGGTGCTCCAACACTGGAAGCTTTTAAGAAGAGACTGGACAGCCATTGGTCTGAAATGGTGTAGGGTTTCATGCCTGGGCAGGGGGTTGGACTAGATGACCTCTAAGGTGCCTTCCAGCTCTATTCTATTCTAATTCTAATTTTAATTCTATTCTATATTCTATATTCTATTCTATTCCTATTCCAATTCTAATTCTATTGTATTCTCTTCTGTTCTCCAGTGGAACCACCTGCCTCCAGAAGTTGTGGGTGCTCCATCACTGGAGGCTTTCAAGAAGAGATAAGGCAGTCACTTGTCTGAGACGGCATAGCGTCTCCTGCTTGAGCAGGTGGGGGGGTTGGACTAGAAGACCTCCAAGGTCCCTCCCAGCTCTGTTACTCTGTTCGCTAAGATGATTAGGGGACTGGAGGCCAAATCATCTGAAGAACGGTTGCAGGAACTGGCGATGCCTGCCCTGGCCCAACAGAGAGGAGGACTAGGGGTGACATGAATATTTGAGGGGCTGTCACAGAAAGAGGGGGTCAACCCGTCTTAAGTCCCTTCCTTCAGCCCCGCTGCAACTTTGCACGGTCACTTAAGGAACAGATGCAACCCGAGGACTATCTGCATCATAAAAACAATCTCACTAAATGACCCCTGATGTCATTTCAGCAAATTACTATCGGCGAGTTGATCGATTTCTGTCTCCGTAGGAATATTTTGGGAGACATTTAAATCTATTTTAGCACACGGGGCAATCTTTGCACCCACTGAAATGTCCCTGTTGCGATGGGAAATGGGTTTCTGTGTTGTTAAAAACCATTTTTATCCAATTTGGGGTGATTTACGGAGGTTTGGGAAGGAAGCCTTGGCCTGGGATAACTCAGAATAACAAGAGTTGGGGAGGGACCTCAGAGGTCTTCTAGTCCCACCCCGTTCAAGCAGGAGGCTCTGCCTAGAGCATTTCAGACAAATGGCTGTCCAAGATCTTCTTTAAAAAAAAACCCATAACTTCTGGTGGCCAGGAGTTCCACTGGTTAATTGTTCTCACTGTCAGGAAATTTCTCCTTAATTCTAGGTTGCTTCTCTCCTTGACTAGTTTCCACCCATTTTCCTTCCTTCCTTCCTTCCTTCCTTCCTTCCTTCCTTCCTTCCTTCCTCCTCCCTCCCTCCCTCCTTCCCTCCTCTCCTCTCCTTCCTCCCTCATTCCCATCCCCTTCCTTCCTTGCCTCCCTCCCTCCTCCCTCCCTCTTCCCCGTCTCTCCTTCCTTCCTTTCCTTCCTCCCTCATTCCCATCCCCTTCCTTCCTTCCTTCCTTCCTTCCTTCCTTCCTTCCTTCCTTCCTTCCTTCCTTCCCTTCCCTACCTCCCTCCCCCTTTCCTCCCTCTCTTCCTTCTCCCTCTGCCTACCTCCCTCTCTCCTTCCTTCCTTCCTTCCTTCCACCTTCCCTCCCTCCCTCCCTCCCTCATAGAATCCTAAGTTTGGAAGGGACCCTGGAGATCTTCTAGTCCAACCCGCTGTTGAAGCCAAACTCAGTACTAGACGGTTCCAGACCAAGGGCTCCTCCTAAAACCCTAACCCTGGTCACGTCTTGGGCTGAACAGCTGGTAAGTGGGGAGGGCTCCTGACCCTCCCAGCCCTTCCTGGAGTGACTCCACCTCAGGGGTTCTTCACAAAGGCCCTTCTTGGGCAAATGGGGTGCGGGGTGGGGGGGAAGTGGGGGGAAGAAATCCTGCCTCTCTGGAGCTGGCTGGAGTGAGCCGGTGAGTTCGGGAGCGGCCATCCAATTTCCAGCCTCGCAAGAAAAGCGTCTGGACCCTTCACCTCTCCGCAGGCCAGGTTCCCCCCCACCCACTCCCCATTTATGCCAGGGGTTGGTTTCAAAGCAAGAGTGGTTTGCAAAAATATAAAAATGCAGAGACGCAAAAGTGGCACTGGGCTGGTGTAAGCTACGTCTAGCTGGATTTTCTTCCTTTTTTCTTCCTTCGTGCTGTTCCTAATTTTGCATCAGCTACTGACTCGCAAAAGAAATGGTGGGGTGGGATGTTTCAATACAGGTAGTCCTCAGTTAGCGACTGTTGAAGCCCGCCCCTCTTAAAGCAGGCTGGGTGGGGGATTCTGGGAGTGGAAGTCCACTCTCTTAAAGCAGGCTGACTGGGGGATTCTGGGAGTGGAAGCTTACCCCTCTTAAAGCAGGCTGGCTGGGGAATTCTGGGAGTGGAAGTCCATCCGTCTTAAAGCATGCTGGTTGGGGAATTCTGGGAATGGAAGTCCATTCTCTTAAAGCCAGCTGGCTGGGGGTTTCTGGGAGTGGAAGCTTACCCCTCTTAAAGCAGGCTGGGTGGGGGATTCTGGGAGTGGAAGCTTACCCCTCTTAAAGCAGGCTGGCTGGGGAATTCTGGGAGTGGAAGTCCATCCGTCTTAAAGCATGCTGGTTGGGGAATTCTGGGAGTGGAAGTCCATTCTCTTAAAGCCAGCTGGCTGGGGGTTTCTGGGAGTGGAAGCTTACCCCTCTTAAAGCAGGCTGGGTGGGGGATTCTGGGATTGGAAGCCCACGCCTCTTAAAGCAGGCTGGCTGAGGGATTCTGGAAGCCCACCCCTCTTAAAGCAGGCTGGCTGGGGGTTTCTGGGAGTGGAAATCCACCCCGTTAAAATTGCCAAGGTGGAGAAACACGGATCAATTCTGCAGATTCACAGTACTTAATTACTCTTCCTTCCTCACTCCCTCAACAACCTTTTGTTCACAAACTTAACAATTCAAGGCCTCTCCCCTGGGATCTTTGGACAGGACACAAAGCTGCCCTCCTACACATATTTGGAACAGGCTGCTCATTCCCAGGCCGAGTCCAGATTGAAGATAAAAGATAAAAGTATAAAGTTAAGATCCCCTGCAACCGGCCGAGATTTGCAAAGCCTTCTGAAACTTGGTCCCCCCACCAGACGGACCCCCCCCCACAAGGCACCCCAAACAATCGGGCCTCTCCGCCCGAGGCCCGCAACCAAGCTAAGCGGACTGGCGTGAAGCCAGTTTTGTCCCGTTTTACAACCTTGTTAAGTTGTTAAGCGAATCACTGCACCGGTTTGCTCATCTGGCTTGCTCATCAGAAGATCCCAAAAGGGGATCCCGTGAGCCCGGGACGCTGCGACCGTCACAAACACGAGTTAGTTGCCAAGCGTTTTTGATCACGTGAACCTGGGGAGGGGGGAGGTGATGCTGAGACGGACCGTCAAGTGTGAAAAACGGCACAGAATTTCTCGGTACCGCTGTGACTTCGAACTAAACGCACGAAGGCAAGTGGTGCCAAGGGCAATTCACCTGAACTCTCCTCCATTCCAGCCGGGTGAGTAACTGGGGTGGATTTTGCACAGCGCTATTTGCACAAGCGGGCCCCGCCCTCGGCAAGACGGGCTGGAGCGGCACACGCAGCGCTGGGCTCGACTGGCAAAGCCCACCTGGGCGATAAAGACAGACAGGTGAACGACACGGCCACCGCAGGTGGGAAGCCTGCAGAAAAGGCACCTTCCCCATCCCACGGCCTGAACCTGCTTTCCTTGATCTGGGAATTCAGACACACCCAGGCCTCAGCCATGAACAAGCAGGGCAGGTATGCTGTGACGTGAGGCGGAAAAAAGGCAGTTTAGTCTGACAGGCGGGACGAGAGGCTGTTTCTCCCCCCCCCACATCCAGCCCGGGTCGGAATCACCTGGTTTAAAGGTCGAAGCTCAGAGGCCGGAAACAACCAGCTCAGGACGGTTAAGCAGGGGTCCTCAACTTGGGCCACTGGAAGACTTGTGGTCTTCAACTCCCAGAATTCCTCAGCCAGGGGTCCTCAACCTGGGCCACTTGAAGACTTGTGGACTTCAACTCCCAGAATTCCTCAGCCAGGGGTCCTCAACCTGGGCCACTGGAAGACTTGTGGACTTCAACTCCCAGAATTCCTCAGCCAGGGGTCCTCAACCTGGGCCACTGGAAGACTTGTGGACTTCAACTCCCAGAATTCCTCAGCCAGGGGTCCTCAACCTGGGCCACTGGAAGACTTGTGGACTTCAACTCCCAGAATTCCTCAGCCAGGGGTCCTCAACTTGGGCCACTTGAAGACTTGTGGACTTCAACTCCCAGAATTCCTCAGCTAGGGGTCCTCAACCTGGGCCACTTGAAGACTTGTGGACTTCAACTCCCAGAATTCCTCAGCCAGGGGTCCTCAACCTTGGCCACTGGAAGACTTGTGGACTTCAACTCCCAGAATTCCTCAGCCAGGGGTCCTCAACCTGGGCCACTTGAAGACTTGTGGACTTCAACTCCCAGAATTCCTCAGCCAGGGGTCCTCAACCTTGGCCACTGGAAGACTTGTGGACTTCAACTCCCAGAATTCCTCAGCCAGGGGTCCTCAACTTGGGCCACTGGAAGACTTGTGGACTTCAACTCCCAGAATACCTCAGCCAGGGGTCCTCAACCTTGGCCACTGGAAGACTTGTGGACTTCAACTCCCAGAATTCCTCAGCCAGAGGTCCTCAACCTGGGCCACTGGAAGACTTGTGGACTTCAACTCCCAGAATTCCTCAGCCAGGGGTCCTGAATCTGGGCCACTTGAAGACTTGTGGACTTCAACTCCCAGAATTCCTCAGCCAGGGGTCCTCAACCTGGGCCACTTGAAGACTTGTGGACTTCAACTCCCAGAATTCCTCAGGCAGGGGTCCTCAACCTTGGCCACTGGAAGACTTGTGGACTTCAACTCCCAGAATTCCTCAGCCAGGGGTCCTCAACCTGGGCCACTGGAAGACTTGTGGACTTCAACTCCCAGAATTCCTCAGGCAGGGGTCCTCAACCTGGGCCACTGGAAGACTTGTGGACTTCAACTCCCAGAATTCCTCAGCCAGGGGTCCTCAACCTGGGCCACTGGAAGACTTGTGGACTTCAACTCCCAGAATTCCTCAGCCAGGGATCCTCAACCTTGGCCACTTCAAGACTTGTGGACTTCAACTCCCAGAATTCCTCAGCTAGGGGTCCTCAACCTTGGCCACTGGAAGACTTGTGGACTTCAACTCCCAGAATTCCTCAGCCAGGGGTCCTCAACCTGGGCCACTGGAAGACTTGTGGACTTCAACTCCCAGAATTCCTCAGCCAGGGATCCTCAACCTTGGCCACTTCAAGACTTGTGGACTTCAACTCCCAGAATTCCTCAGCCAGGGGTCCTCAACCTGGGCCACTTGAAGACTTGTGGACTTCAACTCCCAGAATTCCTCAGCTAGGGGTCCTCAACCTGGGCCACTTGAAGACTTGTGGACTTCAACTCCCAGAATTCCTCAGCCAGGGGTCCTCAACTTGGGCCACTTGAAGACTTGTGGACTTCAACTCCCAGAATTCCTCAGCCAGGGGTCCTCAACCTTGGCCACTGGAAGACTTGTGGACTTCAACTCCCAGAATTCCTAAGCCAGGGGTCCTCAACCTTGGCCACTGGAAGACTTGTGGACTTCAACTCCCAGAATTCCTCAGCCAGGGGTCCTCAACTTGGGCCACTTGAAGACTTGTGGACTTCAACTCCCAGAATTCCTCAGCCAGGGGTCCTCAACTTGGGCCACTTGAAGACTTGTGGACTTCAACTCCCAGAATTCCTCAGTCAGGGGTCCTCAGCCAGCTTCCTCAGCGGAAGCGCCAGGATCAGCACCGGGATCCAGCTGGAGCTCAGCGCTAATCCTGACGCTTCCGCTGAGCCCAGAAGAAGTGCCGATCAGCTGGAATGTTGCAGCATCTCCAGGGTATCGTGATGTACATTCGGATGCTTGGCAACTGATTCACATTTATGACAGTCACAGTGTCCCCGGGTCATGTGAAGGGACCTGCTGCAACCACCCAGCAGACCGAGGGGGGGGATAAAAACCAAATACCCACCCTACCTCACCCCCACTGCCGATCCTCAACAGAAATGCTCACAACAACGAAAACCTCGGACAGGAGGAAGAGCGCCGCCGGGCGGGCAGGCAGGTGTCTTGCTTGGCTGTGGCTTGGGGGGCATTTTTTTCAGGGCCATTGTAACTTCGAGCAGTCACTAAGCGATCTGTTGTAAGTCGAGGACTACCTGTACTTCATCAATTTTTTCTTTTCTTTTCTTTTTTTTGGGGTCATCAAGTTTTTGACCCCTTCCTGGGCGACTGGTGGTCCTCGGATGTTGCCATATCCTAAAAGTCGCACAGTGGGTGAAAAGGTTGAAAAGGCCTGCTCTAGTCCAACCCCCTGCTCAGGCAGGAAAACCTAGACCAGGGGTCTTCCAACGTGGCCCCTTTATGACTTGCGGACTTCCACTCCCTGGCTGAGGAATTCTGGGCGTGGAAGACCACAAGCCATAAAAGGGCCACGTTGGAAGACCCCTCCCCTAGACCAGCGTTTCCCAACCTTAGGAACTTGAAGATGCGTGGACTTCAACTCTCAGAATTCCCCAGCCAGCTATGCTGGCTGGGGAATTCTGGGAGTTGAAGTCCACGCATCTTCAAGTTCCTAAGGTTGGGAAACACTGCCCTAGACCACTCCAGAAAAATGGCTGTGAAATCTTTTATTTAAAAACCTGCAGTGATGGAGTACCCACAATTCCTGGTGGCAAGCTGTTCCACTGGTTGATTGTTCTCATTGCCAGGAAATTCGTCCTTATTTCCAGGTTGTAATCTCCCTGCTTAGTTTCTATCCATTGCCCTCCCTTCCTTCCTTCCTTCCTTCCTTCCTTCCTTCCTTCCTTCCTTCCTTCCTTCTTCCTTCTAGAATCATATGGCTAAAAGGGAAGATTTTGAAGATCTTCTAGTCCAATCTCTTCTTAAAAACCAAGTCAGATATGATAAAGACATGAAACAACGTGGATTTTACAAAGAAGAGACTGTGTTTGATCAGACATTATTAACTTCTGATGAAAAGTTAATTAAAAAATGTACAATTTCTTATTACATTTCAAAATGGAAGATGAACATGCAAAAGGGACAATGATAGCATGGGCAAAGAATTCTGGATGTAACATAGATTTAGAAAAGTGGCAAAGTTTGTGGGAAAGAAACCATAAATTTATTTATTTATTTTATTTATTTAATTAAATTTTTATACCGCCCTATTCCCAAAGGACTCAGGGCGGTTTACAGGGCAGCATAAAATACAATATAAAAATAGTATAAAATTAAAATAGATTAAATTAATTAAGCCCAACAATTAAAACAATATTAAAAGCTAAAACCCCTTCAGTCCAGGCCTGATAGATCAAAAAACCAGGTTTTCAGCTTGAAAATTGACAATGTCAGCTTCATACAAAGAAAACTTATGTAAAATGTTTTATAGGTGGCATTTGCCACCAACAAGATTAGCAAAAATGTTTAAAAACGTGAGAGAGAAATTTTGGAAATGTAACCCAAACCAGGTACTGAGTATCATAGGTGTTGGACATGTGTTAAAGGAAGGAGATATTGGGACAACAATCCACACTTGGTTAGAAAAAAACATTAGAGAAACACAAAGACTACTACAAACCTGATTTTTTTTAACTAGGTATAATGCCATAAAAATTCGATAAGCAAAGTAAATATTTGATTCTACACATGATAACCACAAGAATTATATTTGCACAATACTGGAAGAACGAAGAAATACCACCAGAAGAAGAAATAACCCAAAAACAAATTAAGACTGTGTAGAAATGGACAGACTTACTTTAAGGTTGAAAGAAAAAGAAGAAACAAGAGTACTTTCAAAATTGGGACCTATTTTACAAGTGGTTAGAGAAAAGATTTAAGGATTAGGAATTTAATTTGTATTAGTGAGTAAGATACTCAAGACAACCCGTTTTGCTTGAATAATTATTATTGAACTCTTGTTAAAAAAATAATAAAACCTCCAGTGTTGGTCCTTGGATATTGACAGCTGGAGCACCCACAACTTCTGGAGCCAAGTTGTTCCACTGATTAATCCTGACGAAGTTTCTCCTTAATTCCAGGCTGCTTCTCTCCTTGATTAGTTTCCATCCGTTGCTTCTTCTCCTGCCTTCAGGGGCTTTGGAGAATAGCTTGACTGCCTCTTCTTTGGGGCAGCCCCTGAGATACTGGAAGGCTGCTATCATGTCACCCCCCTACTCCAGAAGCTGTGAAGGCTCCAACACTGGAGGTTTTTAAGAAGAGACTGGACAGCCATTTGCCTGAAATGGTATAGGGTTTCCTGCCTGAGCAGGGGGTTGGACTAGATGACCTCCAAGGTCCCTTCCAACTTCTTCTTCTTCTTCTTCTTCTTCTTCTTCTTCTTCTTCTTCTTCTTCTTCTTCTTCTTCTTCTTCTTCTTCTTCTTCTTATTATTATTATTATTATTATTATTATTATTATTATTATTATTATACAAACACATTTTAACCATCTTTTTATTCCTGCCTCTTTTCCCGCAGAGAGCAGCCACCTTGGAACTGCCTACAAATTTTTCATAAACAGGACAGGATTTCATGCTTGGCGTGGGTTTTTTTTTTCCCCTGCACAACACAGAAAGCATTGTTACTCAGCCTGGTCAAAGGCAGAACTCAGCCTTGCTAGAAAACCCTCATTGTTAAAAAGGGCTGCGCACCGCCCCTTGAAGCGCAGGCAAAAGGTGGGACATAACTGTTAAGCTGCCTTTTGTGACATCACAGCTGCCGGTTGTTTAAACCGGGGTTGTCTTCTCCGATGGTTAATAGTCTTCATAGGCCTCTTGGGAAGAAAGGATCCAAGGCATTTAGTCTAATTAACATTATAATTCCCCTCTAATGGAAGACACATGAGAACCCTCTTCCATCTGCCACCATTGGGTGTTTTAAGTGGTCCTTCGGCATCTTATTTCTTTTTCCCCCCTTTCCCACTGCAAAACGTAAATACAATGGGAATGAATGCAAGGCATTCATTTCTATTTCCCACTCCTTAACTGCCTCCCTCTCCCGCTTCACAACATTGCGTGTGTAAATAGATGCATCTCTAAAATCCATCAGGCTGATAAAACAGCGCATGAAACAAGCAGGCTAGTTTTTGAGACAGACAAACAAGCAATGGTGGCCGAGCTCTGAGGGTCCCTTCCAATTTGAGAAGAAGAACCGAACGGGACCTTGGAGGTCTTCTAGTCCAGCCCTCTGCTCAAGGAGGAGATAAGCAGTGTATAAAAAGCCAAGGATGCCCCTGACACATTCACACATGTGCATTGGGCCTCTGCAAAAAAAAAAAAATCACATTTGTCTTGTGAAGAAACAAGGTAAAACGGTCTTAAGAAACTCCGCAGCTGGTAGAGAGATATTCCTGAAGCTTGTAAAATTCCACCTCTACTGTATTTACATACCGATTCATTTTTGCTTTTTTTTAACTTTTAAAGTTTTAACTTTTAATACTTAACCTTTCTAACATTCTAGTTAATTTTATAGGGTTGGGATGATGTGAGCTGCTTTAGAGCGAGATGGGCGTCCTCTAGATTTAAATAACGTAACAAGCGAAACCGGGGTCCAGATGTGGAAGACGTAAAAAGAAGAATCCAAAACTTGAAAACAGCCAGGAAAACAAACCACAACACAAACAAGAGACTAACCACGTTTGCTTGTGGATGGTCCACATCTGTTGCTTTTTCTTTCTGGGGAGGTGGGCAAAGACGAAGCAGGAAGGCCAAAAAAATAAAAAATAGAAAAACGTAGGCGCAACTATAAGGCGGACACAGCCAGCCCTTGCTGCAATGTACAAAATCCCCAGCAAGGCATTTTAACAGGTAAAAGCTGTTCTCCATCTTTCTGTGTCAGTATTTTAAAGCCGGGATTTAAGGTTATAAAAGCCAGGATTTCTAAAAAAAAATTAATCACCCTAGGTCAGGGGTCTTCCCACTTGGCCCTCTTAGGACTGGTGGACTTCAACTCCCAGAATTCCTCAGCCAGGGTGCTTTAAGACAGGGGTCTTCTGTGGACTTCAACTCCCAGAATTCCTCAGCCAGGATGCTTTAAGACAGGGGTCTTCCAACTTGGCCCTTTTAGGACTGGTGGACTTCAACTCCCAGAATTCCTCAGCCAGGATGCTTTAAGACAGGGGTCTTCCAACTTGACCCTCTTATGACTTGCGGACTTCAACTCCCAGAATTCCTCAGCCAGGATGCTTTAAGACAGGGGTCTTCCAACTTGGCCCTCTTATGACTTGTGGACTTCAACTCCCAGAATTCCTCAGCCAGGATGCTTTAAGAGAGGGGTCTTCCAACTTGGCCCTTTTAGGACTTGTAGACTTCAACTCCCAGAATTCCTCAGCCAGCAAAGCTAGAATAATCACCCTAGGACAGGGGTCTTCCAACTTGGCCCTTTTATGTCTTGTGGACTTCAACTCCCAGAATTCCTCAGCCAGCAAGGAATTCTGGGAGTTGAAGTCCACAAGTCCTCAAAGGGCCAAGTTGGAAGACCCCTGCCTTAGATCAAACATGCTTTATTCCTTAGATAAGAAGGGCAAATCACCCCCCCCAGACTATTTCCTTTCCAACCCCATCTTTCCCCCCTACACACACACACACACACACCCCTCCCTCTCTGTACCACACATCAGCTGTGGTGTGCAACACAGACAACAAAGCACCTGCAAAAGCCCTGCCAGACCCCACCCCTGGGATTTCCCCCCAACCTGCCGGCTGGAAAGCCACCAGTCTCTCTCTCTCTCCCCCTCCCCACGAAAAAGGGGGGGTGGGGCAGCCCCCCACCCCCACCCCATCCTCTGCCGCGCCCGAGGGGCAGAAGCGGGAGCCAGTGAACCCCAGCAAGGCAACACACACCCAGAAAGGTTGTCTAAAGCAGCTGTTTCCCAACCTTTAGGAACTTGAAGATGCGTGGACTTCAACTCCCAGAATTCCCCAGCCAGCATAGCTGGCTGGGGAATTCTGGGAGTTGAAGTCCACGCATCTTCAAGTTCCTAAAGGTTGGGAAACGCTGGTCTAAAGGAAGAGGAACTCCGCGCTGAACCATTGCAAAACCCGCCAGGGGCCGGGTCGTGCACACGCACACGCCTTTCCACCAAACGCGTGCAAAGCACATGCACACAACCACCCCTGTGGTCCAGCACACACACACACACACCCAACGTTGCATCCGACGGGCAGTTGGGCAAGGATTGCACAGCCACACCCGGCCCTCCCTGGCCAGCCTGTCTTTCCCCCCCCTCCCCAATTCCAAAGGCGGGCCCCCCCTCCCGTGGTGCCCCCCCCACGGGGGGGCTCCCAGGCACCGCACACCTAGGGCCACTCCAAAGGCGCACCTGGAGAGAGGCGGGCATCTTTTGCAAAGTGGGGGAGGGCAGAACATGCCCCCGTTCCCCCCCCCGCGCGCCTGCTTCCAAGCCCCCCACCCCACCCCAGATCAGCCCCCCCCTCGCCCCTCCCCGGGGTGGAATTACCCCAAAGGCGTTGAGCAGGCATCGGACGCCCGGCTGGCTGATCCGCGATGCCCGGCGAGGCTTTCCCGCACTACAACTCCCGGCATGCCTCGCCGCCTGGCGTCAGCGCGGGGCTGCTGGGGGTTGTAGTCGCGCTCCGGCCGCGGCTCCCTCGCCGATCTTGCGGGCGCTCTTCTCCTCCGCCCCCCTCCCCCGGCTCGGGGAGGCTCTTTCCAGACGGCCGACGGCCCCAGCCAGACACGCGTGGGGAGACACGCGTGCATTCAGACGTGCCGCCCCTCCCTCCCTCCCCCAGGGCCGAGCGCGCGCCCGGAGGCCCCGTCCCAGCGGGAGTCTCGCTTAGCCTCGACCCGGACCGGCGCTCCCTCACCTCGGCCTGCTGCGCTCCCGATCGAGCCTCGCCTCGCCGCTCCGGCCGCCGCTGCCGCTGCTGCTGCCTCGCTCGGCCGCTCCCGGGCCGGCATCGGGCGACGACGGGGCGGGGCGGTGGGCGGGGCGGCTCCGCCCTCGGGGGCGGGGCGTCAGGGCGGCTGCAGGGAAGGCGGATGGGGCGAGGCGGGGCTTCTGCGGTCGCCCCGGCAACGGCGGAGGGCGCCGCCTCCTCTTGGCTTTTGAGGCGGGAGCGGCCCGCTGAGGGAAAAGAGAGCCGCGCGGCGGCCGAGGGGAGAGGAGGGTCTCCGCTGGGCTCTCCATTAAGGGGGGGGGTACTTTCTGTCAGAATTGCCGCTGGGCTCTCCATTGAGGGGGGGTACTTTCTGTCAGAATTGGGGGGTTTCCCTCAGAGAAAGCCCTCTTGGTCTTATTTTTTAACCTAAGGTGGGGAATTGGGCAGCTGCTCTGAGGGAAATTTTTCACGCCAGCCCTTCAGAGTGGGCCAGCCTAAGAGACATAAAAGAACGCTCACAAACTCTTACTACTTTTATTAAAACAGAGCCTTGCCAGCCTCAATGTGTTCCCCCCCCCCTTCTCAGAAGAAGTCACATGCTGAGGCGTTTTTTCCCAAATTACATTTCTGTCTAGGCAGGGCTTCAGGGATCTCTTGGTGGTGGCTTTTTCCTCCAGTCTCTCAAAGTTACACTATCCTTACAGTCTGTCAGGAAGGCTTCCTGCCTTTTCCGCAAGCAGGAAGGCTTCGACTTAAGACCACAGTCAGGTCTTCTGTCACTAAGCAACGTGGTCGTTAACTGAGCGGTGCCTGATTTTACAAACCTTTTGGGTTGTAGCTGTTAAGTGAATCACATGGTCGTTAGGAGACTCTCACTAGGCTGTTCACCCCCAATTTTGCAACCTTTTTACCACAGTTAAGCGAATTATGCAGTTGTTAAGTGAGTCGTGGTTGTTAAGTGGATCCGGCTCCCCCCATTGATTTTGCTTATCAGAAGGTCACAAATGGGTGATCACAGGACACTACAACTGACATAAGTACATGCCAGTTGCCAAGTGGCTGAATGGTTACTTCAGGAGAAAACAAAAGAGAAAGAATAAGAGGAATCTGGTAACCCCTTTTCTGACCCACACGTTTTATTAAAAGTCAAAATCTTCATTAGGAGATGATTTAAAAAATTACTTTTTAAAAAAACCTAAGATCTTTGACTTAGTAACGTCGGAACCGCTGGATTGCTTCTCCTGGCTAATTTTTTTAAAAAGGGTTATTTCAGAGAATGAATATCTCATAAGAATAACAAAATGTTAATTTCCCAATAATATCCCATTATGTCTAATTGCCTCCAAAGCTGGGAATAACATATTTCCTAAGATTTCAGAGTTGACAGAGTTGACAGCTCCCTCTGGTCCTGGATGAAGCGGATTATCTGGACCCTTACCAATCGGGTTTCAGGCCCGGGCACAGCACGGAGACGGCATTGGTCGCTCTGGTGAATGATCTCTGGAGGGCTCGGGATAGGGGGTATTCCTCTGTCCTAGTCCTATTAGACCTCTCGGCGGCTTTTGATACCATCGACCATGGTATCCTGCTGCAGCGTCTCAGGGGATTGGGAGTGGGAGGCACGGTTTTTCAGTGGTTCTCCTCCTATCTCCTGGGACGCTCGCAGTCGGTGTTGGCAGGGGGGCAGAGGTCGACCCCTAGGACTCTCGCTTGTGGAGTTCCTCAGGGGTCGGTCCTCTCGCCTCTCCTGTTCAACATCTATATGAAGCCGCTGGGTGAGATCATTCGTGGTTTTGGAGTTGGGTATCATCAATATGCTGATGATACCCAACTTTTTATTTCGACCCCAAACCACCCCAGTGATGCCCTCGCTGTGATGTCCCGTTGCCTGGAGGCGGTTCGGGTCTGGATGGGGAGGAACAGACTTCAACTCAACCCTGACAAGACTGAGTGGCTGTACATTCCGGCTTCCCGAGACACCTGGGATGTTCCACCTCTTTCTATGGGGGGTGAGCTTTTACCCCCTGTGGATAGGGCTCGCAACTTGGGAGTCCTCCTAGATTCACGACTCACTTTGGAGGATCACATAGTGGCCGTGACTAGGGGGGCTTTTGCCCAGGTTCGCCTGGTGCGCCAGTTGCGGCCCTATCTGGATCGGGAGGCCTTGTGTACGGTCACTCATGCGCTCGTGACCTCTCGCCTAGACTACTGTAACGCTCTCTACATGGGACTTCCCTTGAAGACTACTCGGAGGCTCCAACTGGTACAGAATGCGGCCGCGAGAGTTGTCTTGGGAGTTTCCCGGTACTCCCATGTTACACCTTTGCTCCGTGAGCTGCATTGGTTGCCAGTTGTCTTCCGGGTAAGGTTCAAGGTTTTGGTTATGATCTTTAAGTCCCTACATGGCATGGGTCCGCGATACCTCGAGGACCACCTGCTGCCGGCGTCGACTCCCCTCCGCCCTGTGCGCGCCCACAGAGAGGGCCTCCTCAGGGTGCCTCCTGTCAAGGAATGTCGACTGGTGGCCCCCAGGGGGAGGGCCTTCTCTGTGGGTGCTCCGGCGTTATGGAATCAACTGCCGGTCGAGCTCCGGATGGCATCAGACCTCCGATCCTTCCGTCGCGGGTTGAAGACCCATTTATTTGAACTAGCGGGTCTGGCCTGATGGGGGTACTTGGGTTTTTTATTGGTTTGTTTTAGTATTCTGGTTTTAACTTGGGCATTAATTTAATTATTTTTTAATGTTTGTATTGGTGTTTATATTTATGCCCTGTGAACCGCCCTGAGTCCCTTTGGGAGAAGGGCGGTATAAAAATCTCAATAAATTAAATTAAATTAAAATTAAAAAGTCTAACTGTGCTCAAAAATGATGCATAAGTGCCATTTTAATACCAATGAAAACAAGGCCTAATAAATATGCTTGCTGATATAATGCGATAATAATTTAGAAGATTAAAACCCCATTGGGAACCATAACCCAGAAAAAGACAGTGTCAGAGTCCTTACCATTCTTTACAAATTTAATCATTGCATTATCAAAAAATAGTCCGTTAAAACTATGTAGCCATTGTGAAGTTATACATATTCATTATTGCCACACTTAATTCTTCTCCGGCATCTCATAGGGATTGTTAACCATCTATTAATATCGCCATTAATTTGTGTAATAGCATTTGAGATATGCAAGTCTATCAACAAAGAGATTTTACTTGAATAATTATCCCTGAATATTTTAGAAAATCCACTTTTCTACCTTACAGACAACTGAGCAGTTTCCTTGAGGCAATCATTTCTTAGGCTTATAGTACCTTCATTATTCCCAAACCGATTCAGGAATAGTCATCATCAAATACTACAATTTATCCATGAAAACTAAGATGGACCATGGTGTGTCTCTTGGAAAAAGGCCTTGCAGGAAGGACAATTACTCTATATTATTCTATACAGGTAGTTCGCGACTTACAACACTTCGTTTAGCGACCGTTCAAAGTTACAACGGCACTGAAAAAAGTGACTTAGGACCGTTTTTCACACTTACGACTGCTGCACCCTCCCCAGGGTCATGTGATCAAAATTCATACGCTTGGCAACTGGCCCGTATTTATGACGGTCACAGCGTCCCAGGGTCATGCGATCCCCTTTTGCGACCGTCCGACAAGCAAAGTTAATCAGGAAGGCAGACCCACTTAACGTCCACATTACTAACTTAACAACCACAGTGATTCACCTAACGACTGCTTTGCTTAGCAATGGAAATGTTGAGCTCAATTGTCATAGGTCGAGGACTACCAGTATAGGAACTCTCTGAGATTCAAACCAGAGCATCCGGTTCTGGATTCCAGTTCACAGCCCTTCCTTTGGCCCGTCATCGACTCCCAGACTATTCACAAGGATGGGACTGTTGTAAGCCTTCTCAAATTGTGTGGAATACAGGTAGTCTTCCACTTGCGACAATAATAATAATAATAATAATAATAATAATAATAATAATAATAATAATAATAATAATAATAATAATAATAATATATAATAGTAATAATAATAGTAATAATAATAATAAATAATAAATAATAATAATAATAATAATAATAATAATAATAATAATAATAATAATAATAATAATAATAATAATAAAAGAAACTGTGCAATTATGGATGAAACATGTAACAGTGATACCCATTGTCCTTGGGGCACTGGGAACTAGGTCCAAAAACTTGGCAAAACACATCGAGAAATTGCACCTTCCTGCAATAACTCCAGCAAAGCTACAAAAAACTGCGCTACTCGGAACATCTTACATTTTAAGGAGATACCTGGTTGATACCTAGGACGCTGGCAGCAACCCGTGTCAACCATTAATGCCAGTCCATTTGAGTGTTCAGTTGACTGAGTTTCATGTTTTATGAATAAAAGTTTTATTATAATAATAATAAATTTGGGAGGGACCTTAGAGGTCCTCTAGTCCAACCCCCTGCTCAGGCAGGAAACCCTATATCATTTCAGGCAAATGGCTGTCCAGTCTCTTCTCCAATGTTGGAGCAGTCACAACTTCTGGAGGCAGGTTGTTCCACTGGTTAATTGTTCTCACTGTCAGGAAGTATCTCCTTAATTCCAGGTTGCTTCACTCTCGGATTAGTTTCAATCCGTTGCTTTCTGTCCTTCCCTGCAGGTGCTTTGGAGAATAGGTGGACACCCCCCCTCTTCTTTGTGGCAGCCCCTCAAATACTGGAGTGCTGCTATCATGTCCCCCCCTCCCCGGTCCTCCTTTTCTCTAACCAAACCCGATTCCTGCAACCGTTCTTCATTTTAGCGTCCAAGTCTTTCATCGTAGCTCTCCGGCTGTGGTTCTACAATACCAAGGTGAGGCCACCCAGGGCCCAGGACAAAATGATGGACAACAGTTTTCCCACTTGTGAGGTCACAACCGCAGGGGATGGCCCAGAGAGAGAGAGAACGTGGTCGCCTACACTTTGGACTGAATGCCGCACAAAGCATCTGCCTCTCTACCCTGACGTTGGCATGAACCCAGGGCAGAGGTTAAGGAGGCGGGGCTGACATGCCAGTGGCGGTGAACCGTTTGGGCTTCGCGTGCCAAAAATCCAGAAAATGCCTGACTCGATTCTACCGGCGCGTCTCTCTTGCGCGTCCCATCCCGACAGAAGTCCCCGAGCTGCTTTTTCAAGAGGCAACTGGAATTTCTCTATTTTTCCCCTTTGTGGTCACACGATGCAAATTTGGCTGTTTGGCAACCAGCTTCCTTTTTATGACGGGGAGGGACCCCATTTGTGATCTTCTGACAAGCAAAGGCCCCGGCGAAGCCAGATTCACTTGAGAACAGTCTGTGTGACTCACTTAACAGCTTCAGCGGTTCGCTTAACAACGCTGAAAAGAAAGGTCGTAACACGGGGCAAAACTCACTTATCAGCCGCCCTGCTTAGCAACAGCAAATTTTAGGCTCCGTTGTGGTCGCAAGTTGAGGACTACCTGTATTTATCGTCTGGTAAGGTCATCTCAAGCTCTCTGCCTGCCTCTTGGGGACGGGCCCGTTTTAAAGTCTACTTTAAAAAAAAAGAAGAAAAATGCCAACTTTGTTTAAACTTAGGGTGCTTTTTGTCCGAAGGGTCTAATATTCTGGCCAACTTAATCTTGCGTTGATAGCAAAAGTGAAAGAATAATTGGAAATACAGGAAGGATGGATTTTTCCCAGGATGTCTTGAAGCAAACTGGATGTTCTTGAAATTGGGTATCTCATTTTGAGCTACGTCATGGAATGTGGAACATGTTCAGACAGATAAATTGTTGGTTTACTGTGACCCTTCAGACTAACAGTTGCATGTGGCTCAATTAGTGCAAAAGATACGTAGTATGTTTCAAAGTATTCAACCTTAATGCATCCAGTTTCTTTTGTCTATTTAGGGACCATGTCGGTATACTTCAATGATCATCAAAACTATCATTTGCACCACCGCAATTGAGAACAGGGGTCCCCAACCTATGGGCCACAGCCACAGCCACTGGGCTGTGGGACAAGCTAGCCAGTGCGCGCGCACACCCCCACTCGCGCCTGTGGACCCGTTTGCGCCTGTGCGTGGGGCTAGTAGCGGTGGCGAGCACCTGCGCACCTGGGGCCACTGGCAAGTACACGGATTGCACAGCCCGTTTGCGCCTGTACACGGGGGCTAGCACCTGTGTGCCTGTGCAAACGAGGGCTGCTAGCGCCGTGTGGATTGTGCAGTCCGTTTGTGTGTGCGTGTGGGGCTAGCAGCAGCAGCTAGCGCCTGCACATCTACGCAAACGAGGCTGCTAGTGCCATGTGGGTGCACGCGCCCCTCTTTCCACACACATATGCATGCGCGCAAATTTCCCAGCTGCTCCCTTTCCCTCTGGACCGCCACCATGAAAAGGTTGGTGACCTCTGATCTGGAACTAAGGAGAAACTTCCTGACAGCGAGAACGATTAACCAGTGGAACGCCTTGCTTCCAGAAGTTGTGGGTGCTCCAACACTGGAGGTTTTCAAGAAGAGACTGGACAGCCATTTGTCTGGAGTGGTATGGGGTTTCCTGCCTGAGCAGAGGGTTGCACTAGATGACCTCCAAGGTCCCTTCCAACTCTATTATTCTGTTACACATGGTGGAGCTAGCCATGTTCTGTTGTGAAAGACATTGGGCCTTCCTGGAGAATGTGTGTGTGTGTGTGTCTGTGTGTGTGGGGGGGTGTCTCTGAATTCTCCAGATGGCAGCTTTTGACTCAGCTGGTGTGACTGTGTATCACTAGATCACAAGGAAGATGACTTGACTGGCTAAAAGAATAGGCTGTAGAGTTGCATTCAGGCAAGGTGCACGCCACAATTCACTAAATTAGGCAGCTGACTGGAACTGCACAACAGAACAGACCGAACAATAAACTAACCATACCAGTTGGATACACACACACACACACACACACAAACACACACTCAACCCTGTCTTAGCCAAGTGGGAGGTGCAGACCCAGCCTTTTCCTAGGTCAGCCGAGCCTTTGGGACCTACCTGTGTCCGATGCTCCAGGTCAGACCACTGAGGTCACTAACGGAGGGGATAGAGTCCCATTTTTAACATTTCAACCACACAAAACAACCAAGGCGGCTTCTCTTCAGAGGCACAACAAATTTTCCATTACAGTTCCCTGTCAGGCACCATCACACAGCACCATGTTATTGTGAGATGGCCTCACGAGACCGATGGTTCGTTAAGGTGCTTCCAAGTAAAAAAAAAACAGCACGCAGGGATGCAATCAGATGAAGCTTTATTTAAAGATAGAGTAAAGAGAAAGAGTTCCCTGGCATGGAGGCATCCGTGCCTGGATTGAGCTCATGGATCATTCCCACAAGAGAGCAACAAGAGAGAGCAAGCAAGCAGAGTGTGAGTGAGCAAGAGCAGCCCCTGAGCAGAGGTTTTTATGGGGGTCCTCAGCCCCTCCCTTACCAATTAACTCTCTCCAATGGGGCTGCAGGGGCCGGGGACCCCTGACCCACCAGTGGGAGCAAAGATGCCTCTTTGCTCCCATCTGATGACCTTTTGGGGGAACTGCCATGGCTGGCACAAAAACATCTAACAGTTATAGCGTTTTCTCTCTTCTAAGTGGTCCACCGCCCTTTCTGCAAAACATTTCATTTTCAATGTTTTTTCCCCCCAACTGATATTTTACCTTTCTTTTATCAGGCTGGCTGAGGAATTCTGGGAGTTGAAGTCCACAAGTTTTAAAATCTTTACCCTATCATCCTAGAGCAGGGGTAGGCAACCTCGGCTCTTTTGTGACTCATGGACTTCAACTCCCAGAATTCCTGAGCCAGCCAAGCCAGCCAAGCTGGCTCAGGAATTCTGGGAGTTGAAGTCCATGAGTCATAAAAGAGCCGAAGTTGCCTACCCCTGTCCTAGAGTGACAAATGGCTGTCCAGTCTCTTCTTAAAGACTTCCAGTGTTGGAGCATTCACAACTTCTAGAGGCAGGTTGTTCCACTGGTTAATTGTTCTGTTAGGAAGTTTCTCCTTAATTCTCAGTTGATTCCTTGATACCATCCATTTTCCTTCCTTCCTTCCTTCCTTCCTTCCTTCCTTCCTTCTCCTTAATTCTAGGTTGATTCCTTGATTAGATTCCTTCCTTCCTTCCTTCCTTCCTTCCTTCCTTCCTTCCTTCCTTCCTTCCTTCCTTCCTTCTTCCTTCTTCCTTCCTTCTTCCTTCCTTCTTCCTTCCTTCCTGATAGAATCCTAACTTTGGAGGTCTTCTAGTCCAACCCCCTGCTCTGTACCATGTCAGATAGGTGACTGTCCAATCTCTTCTAAAAAGCCTCCAGTGATGAAGCAGCCACAACATCTGGAGGCAGGTTGTTCCACAGGTTAATTGTTCTAACTGCCAGGAAATTTCTCCTTAGTTCCAGGTTGCTTCTCTCCTTGATGAGTTTCCATCCGTTGCTTCTCATCCTGCCTTCAGGCACCTTCCTCCATGGATTGCAAGTCTCCCGTCTTCCCGGCAAGCGGGATCTTTTCTTAGGAACAACCTTGCTTCCAGTTCTAAAAGTTTCATCCAGAGCCCTTTGGAAAACGATTCTTCCACTGTCTGGTGGGGGCAAACAAAAAAACAAACCATCATTTCTGCTTCCTGAACTCCCCTAGGAGCAATTTTGCCATTCTTGTGGAGGGGATCCACAGCTGCCCAATGCTGCCCTCTGCTGGGGACGCCAGTCTTTGCAGGAAGAAGCTGCATTAAAGGATTTAGGTCAGGGGTGGGGAACACTGGCCCCTGTATGACTTGTGGACTTCAACTCCCAGAATTCCCGAGCCAGCTGGCTCAGGAATTCTGGGAGTTGAAGTCCACAAGTCATACAGGGGCCAGAGTTCCCCACCCCTGATTTAGGTCAACTCCACCTTTGACCTAAAAACAGAGTTCAGGAGAATATAGAATAAGAGAGTTGGAAGGGACCTTAGAGGTCTTCTAGTCCAACCCCCTGCTCAGGCAGGAGACCCTATGCCATTTCTTTAAGACCTCCAGTGTTGAAGCACCCACAACTTCTGGAGGCAAGGCGTTCCCCTGGTCACTTGTTCTTGTTCTCAGAAGGCTATCTACTCTGTCAACTGCCTGCTCCATAGTTACACCCTCCTCGGCCTCTTTGCTGTGCTGGTCCCAGCCCCAGCAACAACAGCTTGCATTTTTGTACTAAGCAGTCCAAACGTTAGTCCTCAACTTACAATCCTTTTGTTTAGCAACAGTTCCATGTTACAAAGGAACTGGAAAAAGTGATTTATGACAGATCCTCACACTTACCACCCTTACAACCTTCCCACGGTCATGGGATCAAATGCAGACGCTTGGGAAGTGGCATGTATTTACAGCAGTTGTAGCGTCCTGGGGTCATGTGATCCTTATTTGCAACCTTGCACTACTGCGTTGCTTACGATGGGAATTCAGCTTTGGTCGTAAATCAAGGACTACGTGTAAATAAATCAAGGGCTACGTGTAAATTCCTGAAAGTGAGGAGGACATTCAACCAGTGGAACAGCTGGCCTCCAGAAATCGTGGGCGCTCCATCCCTGGAGATTTTGAAGAAGAGGCTAGACAGCCACTTGTCTGAGACGATATAGGATGATGATGATGATGATGATGATGATGATGATGATGATGATGATGATGATAATAAAGTTGGAAGGAACCTTGGAGGTCATCTAGTCCAACTCCTGCTCAGGCAGGAAACCCTATACCATTTCAGGCAAATGGCTGTCCAGTCACTTCTTAAAAACCTCCAGCATTGGAGCATTCACCACTTCTGGAGGCAGGTGGTTCCACTGGTTAATTGTTCTAACTGTCAGGAAGTTTCTCCTTAGTTCCAGGTTGCTTCTCTCCTTGACGAGTCTCCATCCCTTGCTTCTTCTCCTGCCTTCTGGTCCTCCTGCTCGAGCAGTGCGCTGGACTAGAAGACTTCCAAGGTCCCCTCCAGCTCTGTTCTATTCTATTCTAAAATATAGCAGAGGTCCCCATTCTATGGGTCGTGGCCCCACTACTGGGCCATAGCCTCTTGGCCACTGGGCTGCGTGAGTGGCTGGCCAGCGCACACGCGCATGTGCGCACGTGCTCACTTTTCCTTGTGCCGGCGCTAGCCGAGCCCTGAGCCGTGCACCAGTGCTAGCCGAGCCGCATGACTTCTGCTGGCGCTAGCAGCCCCATTTGCAGAGCGTGCATGCTTGTGGCCCTGTTTGCATGCATGCACATGCGCCCATGTTTCCATGTGTGCGCATGCACACATAAAGGTGCCTGCCTCTCCTTTTTGCACCGGGCCGTCGACCCAGAAAGGTGGGAGAGCTCTGAAATAGAGATTGCCCCTGCTCAGCTTTGATTCTTGGCGACTTCAAGATTTTTTCACCAACAAGAAGTCTTTTGTCTTTCCCTTCTTGCAAAACATTTTGGCCTTCGGTTTAGGATGGCCCGCTAGTCTCCCGCCGGTGAATTAATCTGTCCTGTTCTTTTCCCATTTTTTTTGTCTTTTTATGGCCTCTGATATTTCCATCGTTGTAATCCTTTCTTCTAACATAGTTTTAAATGTCTCTGAAATTTTTGGAAGATTATTTTTTTCTAGACATTGAACAATTCTCTCTCTTGAAGTTTCCTCTTTATCGGCGAGTTCCTTGTAAAGGTAAAGGTAAAGGTTCCCCTGCACATGCGTGCTAGTCGTTTCCGACTCTAGGGGCCGGTGCTCATCTCCGTTTCAAAGCTGAAGAGCCAGCGCTTGTCCGAGGACGTCTCCGTGGTCATGTGGCCGGCATGACTAGATGCCAATTATCTTTTTTTTAAAAAATTTCTTCATTTTTGAATTGTGAATAGCCTTTCCCATCTACTCAGTTGTGTATCGTTTTCTTCTCTTTTTGTTTTTTAAGTTTATAAGCTAACCATCTTCCGGGTTTATTGGCATTTTCACACAAAAAATGTGTTTTTCTCTCTTTATCTGTTCTGCCACTTTTTTCTGAATCCAACATATTTAATTTACCGTGTCCAGATGGGCTTCTGGCGGAGCTACATAAAAATCTACAAGACATACTAAGTGAACCATTGAAAGATGTTTGTAGTGGACTTTTGTTAGAGGCTAAACTCCCAGCTACATAATGGAAGCAAACATTGCTCTAATACCAAAAGAATTAACCCATCCTTACCCTGCTTTGCTTTCCAAAACTAGTCAACGCCAGCTGTAACCAGCAATTGTGACCTAGAATTTTGGGTACTGTAGCCAAGAAATTAAAAGACGCTTGCTCCTGGGAAGGAAAGCCATGGCAAATCTAGACAGCGCACTAAAAAGCAGAGACATCACCCTGTCAACAAAAGTGCGTATAGTCAAGGCTGTGGTCTTCCCAGTTGCGATGTATGGCAGTGAAAGCTGGACCATAAGAAAGGCTGAGCGCCAAAGAATGGAGGCCTTTGAACTCTGGAGAAGACTCCTGCGAGTCCCTTGGACTGCAAGGCGATCAAACCGGTCGGTCCTAGAGGAGATCCACCCTGACTGCTCTTTAGAAGGCCAGATCCTGAAGCTGAAACTCAAATTTTTTGGCCACCTAATGAGAAGGAAGGACTCACTGGAGAAGAGCCTCATGCTGGGAAAGGTGGAGGGCAAGAGAAGAAGGGGACGACAGAGAAGGAGGTGGCTGGATGGAGTCACTGAAGCAGTAGGCGTGAGCTTAAAGGGACTCCAGAAGATGGTGGAGGACAGGAAGGCCTGGAGGAACGTTGTCCATGGGGTCGTGATGGGTTGGACACGACTTCGCAGCTAACAACAACAACAGGTTTATTTGGTTGTGACGATTGTCACCGGCCTGTTTTTAACTCAAGATTGCAGAATCGAGAAACTGCGTGCTGCTCAGAGTTGGTTTAACTTCATAAATTCCGCAACATAAGTCCATGCAGGAGCCCAACATTTCTGCCGTTGAGTGAGACATTTGTGAGGTGAGTGTTGCCCCATGTTTACCACCTTTCTGGCCACGGTTGTTAAGCAAATCACTGCAGCTGTTAAGTGAGTAACCCGGTGATTCAGTGAATCTGGCTCCCCCACTGACTTTGCTTGTCAGAAGGCCGCCGAAACGTGACGCCGGGCCGCTGCGACCGTCGTAAATATGAGTCAGTTGCCAAGCGTCCGAATTTTGATCCCGTGATCACTGGGACGCTGGAAGAGTCGTAAATGTGAACAACGGCTCTAAGTTGCTTTTCCAGTGCCGTGCACACTTTGAATGGTCACTAAATGAATCATCATAACTTGAGGACTGCCTGTATATAGGTGCATTCATACTCAAGAGCAAAATGTCAACGAAGGGACACACACACACACCGCCAAGAAAGAGTTAACAGGAGCCCTGTGTAATCCTGGTGAACTTTTGCCCAGGAAGAGCGGAAGGGAGAAAGGATTTCCTGTTGGAGCTCGTCCCTTTCAAATCACCCGAAGGTCCAAAGGAAATAGATGGGATTCTTTGTCTTCTCTAACACCCAGGAGTGCACTTTGGGCGGCACCTGCAGGGAGAACTTTGGGCAGCTCTCGGGATCGTGCCAAGTTGCAGATCTTCCTTCGTTTCCTCAACACGCTCCTTCCCATGGCTGCTGGGCTAAGCCAGGGCTGTCCTTTGGCGGTCAGAATAATTAATAATAATAATAATAATAATAATAATAATAATAATAATAATAATAATAATAATAATAATAATAATAATAATAATAATAATAATTTAATTTGTATACCGCCCTTCTCCCAAAGGACTCAGGGCGGTGAACAGGGCAATACACAATAAAAATAGAATACAAAAATTAAAAAGCCATTAAACATTATGCCCATAAAATTAATACATATTAAAATTAAAACTATTAATAAAAAACCCAACCCCATCCCGTCAGACCAGGCCAGCTTGTTCGAAAAAGAAAGTTTTGAGATCGCGGCGGAAGGAGCGAAGGTCGGGGGCCGTCCGGAGCTCAACCGGTAAGCGGTTCCAAAGGTCTTGCGCGCCCACAGAGAACGCTCTCCCCCTGGGGGTCACCAATCGGCATTCTTTGATCGGCGGCACCCTGAGGAGGCCCTCTCTGTGGGAGCGCACTGGACGGAGGGAAGTTGACGCCGGCCGCAGGTGTTGCTGTAGGTAATCCGGACCCATGCCATGAAGGGCTTTGTAAGTCATCACTAACACCTTGAACCTCACCCGGAGAGCAACCGGTAGTCAATGCAGCTCGCGGAGCAAAGGTGTAACATGGGAGTATCGAGAAACTCCCAAGACAACTCGCACGGCTGCATTCTGCACCAGTTGAAGTCTCCGGGTGGACCTCAAGGGCAGCCCCATGTAGAGAGCATTACAGTAGTCTAGACGAGAGGTCACGAGCGCATGAGTGACTGTGTGCAAGGCATCCCGGTCTAGATAGGGCTGCAACTGGCGCACCAGGCGAACCTGGGCAAAAGCCCCCCTAGTCACAGCTCCAATATGCTCTTCCAAAGAGAGCTGTGAATCTAGAAGGACCCCCAAGTTGCGGGCCCTATCTAGAATAGAGCTGGAGGGACCTTGGAGGTCTTCTAGTCCAACCCTGCTTCTCAAGCAAGAGATCCTATCATATTATTTCAGGCAGGTGGCTGTCCACACTCTTCTTAAAAGCCTCCAGTGTGGGAACTTCTGGAGGCAAGGAGTTCCCCTGGTTAATTGTCCTGACTGCTAGGAAGTTTCTCCTTAATTCCAGGTTGCTTCTCTCCTTGATGACTTCCCATCTGTTGTTTCTTGTCCGGCCTTCTAGTGCTTTGGAGAATAGGTGGACACCCCCTCCCCCGTCTTCTTTGTGGTAGCCCCTCAAATACTGAAACGCTGCTATCATGTCTCCCCCAGTCCTTCTTTTCTCTAGACTGGCCATACTCAAATCCTGCAACCATTCTCCCTATGAGGTGCTCAGGTGACCAGTGAAGGCCAGCGCGCAACCCTTTTCTCTTCACAAATAAGAGTTGTTGCATGCTCACCACAGGTCAAGGATACCTTTGCACCAGAGGTCATCAACCTTTTCATTGCTGGCGGCTCGGCAGCAATGTGTGCATGCACATGCATGCGGAAACAGAGCCCGCACGTGCCCACATGGTGCTAGCGGCCCCGTTCATGTACATGTGCAGGCGCTAGCTGGCACCGCTAGCCCCATGTACACACACCAACGGGCTGCACAACCCACGCACTAGGAGCCCTCGTTTGCGCAGGCACACCACTGCTAGCCACCACTGCTAGCCCCCCTGCGCCAGCACAAACAGGCTGTGCAATCTGCATGTGCGCTAGTGGCCCCAGGTGCGTGGGTGCTAGCCACCGCCGCTACCCCCGCTAGGTCCATGTGCGCAAGTGGGGTCCGTGTGCACGCACTGGTTAGCTTGTCCCTGGGCTGTGGCCTATTGGCCACCGGGCCGGAGCCCGTAGGTTGGGGACCCGTGTTCTAAAGTTATGCAAGCTCCCACCCAAATGTGCTCACACATACACGCACCAATTCTTCAGGCCAGGAGGATGCGCCAAGCTTTGGGGCTCCAGGACAGGAACAGAGGCTTTCTTTGGTCCCCACCTGCTTGAGACGATTCTCCTTGCCCCACCTGGGCCTGACCCTCCCCATTAGAGTGGGGCCCTAAGGAGGCAGCCTCCCCCCAGACAGGTCTCCATTTTCGAGCCACCCCTGGTGACAAAGGCTTTGGTTTATCCTTCAGAATAGCTCAAACCAGGTTCAGAAGATGGTTGGGGGCTGGCCGTCGTTTTTCTTATTATTATTTGGGGCGGGGGTCTTGGGGTCCACATCCCCACAGGCAGCTGGAGGGCATCTGCCCAGGAAATACCTTTTGCCCAAATCTTCCAGCCCAGAGGCCTGACACGCCCACGTAGAGCAGGGCTTTTCAACCTTTTCACCCACTGTGCCACTTTTAGGATATGGCAACATCCGAGGACCACCAGTCGCCTAGCAAGGGGTCAAAAACGTGATGAGCAAAAAAAAAAAGTGATGAAGTACAGGTAGTCCTCGACTCACAACAGTTCGCTTAGTGACTGTTCAAAGTTACAGCCCAGCAAGACACCTGCCTGCCCACCCGCTCGGTGGCACTCTTCCTCTGATCCGAGGTTTTCGTTGTTGTGAGCATTTCTGTTGAGGATTGGCAGCGTGGGAGGTGTTTGCTTTTTATTGCCCCCCCCCCGGTCTGCTGGGTGGTTGCAGTAGGTTTTGGTCACTTCACGTGACCCTGGGACGCTGTGGCCGTCATAACTGTGACTCGGTTGCCAAGCATCTGAATGTCAGTCACAAGACCCTGGAGATGCTGCAACATTCCAGCTGATCGGCGCTTCTTCTGGGCTCAGCAAAAGCGCCAGGATTGGTGCTGAGCTCCAGCTGGATCCTGGCGCTGATCCTGGCGCTTCCGCTGAGCCCCGACAGCCCTGCAGCTCCAGCCATCTCTCGCTCAGGCTTGGGCGGTGCTGCCACCGGTTCGGCTCATTCCCCTCCCCGGGTACCACTTTCCTAGGATGGTCGCGTACCACCTGCCAGGTGCCCGTGTACCACAGGTGGTACCCTTACTACTGGTTGAAACGCCCTGACATAGAGGAGCGAGGGGGGTGGGTGTCTTCTCTTTCTCTCTTGGGACTTCAACTCCCAGAATTCCCAGCGAATCCGGCCACTGGGATTCGGGGAAAGTGAGGTTGGGAAGTCAAGGGGTTTGGTTTTGCAACTTCTCATACAGTGTTCTGACATACACCAGACACGGATTACCCTCTCAAATCACTGTTGATTTTTTTTTTGAGGGGTGGGGGAAGGAAAGGAAAAATGGCAATACAAACTTGAGACCTGGAGGCATCTCATATCCCACTCAAGACTCTTTTTTTTTTTTTTGCAGGGGTCTCCAACCTCGGGCCGGGGGAGATTCTGGGAGTTGAAGTCCACAAGTCTGAAGGTTCCCGAGGTTGGGAGACCCCTATTTTGCAGGGGAGAAAAAAGAAGATTGCACAAATCCTCCAATTTGTTTTCTGTGGACCAAACCTCCCCTCTTAAGACCCCCACCCGCACCCCTTCCTCCTTTCCCCGTCATTCCCACGTCTTCAAATCTGTCCAGGTTTGGTTTATGCTACAGCACAGTACTCTTTACACACAAGACACGCACGCGCACGCACGCAGCCCCTCTATACATTATTTTTCCCCCCAGCCCCAATTATCACAAAATTCAACGAAGAAGAGGGAGGGTTAAAAGAAGAGTTTCTGTTTAATCAGCGGTCAAGGCTTTGGCGAAAGGATTTTCCCAAAAAAAAAAGAAAAAAGAAAAGAGAGAGGAAAGTTTAAAAGAAGGGAAGTTTACACGTAATGGGGAGGGGGGAGTATTTTGTCCATAGTCGAGAAGGAACAGATCAAATCCCCCCCCCTCTACACCGTCTTAATATGGGATTATAATTAAATTCTATTTGGGAAACAGGAAAATAGAGGTTTAATTATTTTTTTGGGGGGGGGAGGGTAAGGATCAGAGTTGGGTCCATCATGATGTGCAACTTAATCCTGGGGGGCATCGGGGGGGGGGAGAGGGTCAGGAAGCAGGGACAGAAGCAGTTAAGACCAGCAGTAAATCCTAGCAAAATAAAAGCAGGGGAAAAATAAAATCAATCTCGGGAACCATTTTTCAGAGACGCGTTAAAGGCGCACAAAAAAGACAAAAATTTAAAACCGCGGCGGACCCTTCCCCACTTGAGAGACGGAGGCGCCTCTCCCCCACCCTGGAAAGAGCTTCAGGAGATCCAAATGTGTAAATTGCCCCCGCTCGCCACACACACACACACACACACACACACACACAACTTCTGTAGGGGTCCAGCCACATCTGGGCATTGTCTGGGAAAGCCCGACGTGGGGTTCAAAAGCCCTTGCGTGTCCTTTGGTCTCATTTGGGGGTGGGTGGTGGGTGGGAGGGGGTAGAACAGCTTCTGATCCAAGACCCCCCTCCTCAGACCTAACTGCAGCGGTGGACCTACCCAAGCCCACCCACCCACCCACCCCGCACCCTGCCTGCTCCAGCACACAAAAAACGCAACCCGAAGGAATTCTTTAAAAAAACGATTTGGGTGCGAATCACGCAAACTTCGCCATTCGGGGGAGGAAACGGGTCAGAACAAGCAACAGAGACCGCAAATGCACATCCGGAGCCCATCCTCAGAAGACCCACACACACACAGCTCCGGATTTGCCTTTGCGGTCTCTGTTGTTTGTTCTGACCCGTTTCCTCGTGTGTGTGTGTGTGTGTGTGTGTGTGTGTCTGTGATGTCCAGAGCTCGCACCAGGGTGAGAAAGCAGGCTTGGTGGGGGGAGGGAAATGAGGGGGAGGCACACCCCACCCAGGAGGAGGAGGGGACGGGAGGGGGGAAGAGAAGCTGGTTCAGTTTAACTTTTATAAATTAACTCCTGTTACCAGTTGCCACGTGCATGGGGGGGTGGGGTGGGGGGAGAATCCACGTGTTCACACATGCGGTGCGCAAGGTTAGCACAAAAAGAGAGCATTTGCCTACGCCAAAGGATTGCAGGAGGCAAAACTCAGAATAGATCCAGTTTTGTTTTGTTTTTTTGGCCTGATTCTGGGGGGGGGGAGGGGTAAACCCATCTTAAAAGGATGGGAGTCTAGCGAGTCACACACACACACACACCCACAGACACACACTCACACCCCAACCCTGGATACCGCATTGAAACAAAGCTCCATCGCTCCGCCCCGCCAACCACGGTCAAGGGCTTCGAGGGGTAGATGTATCTTCGCAAAAACATCTGCCCCCACCCCCCCACCCCAAAGGGGAACACGGTCTTTGGGCCAACGTCCGAATTCCACTCTCGCCCCCCCCCTTTTTGCCAGGGTGGTGGCGGCGGTGGGGAGACGTGAGGATTCAAGGTTAATTCCTCCCCACCCCCCACCCAGCGAACAAAAGTGGGGTTCGGAAGAGTCTCTTCCTGGTTTAAGTGGGTTACCGACAATTGCAAAGCCCCCCCCAAAAAAACCCAAAACCACGACGACGAAACCCCGACACGCTTCTGCTCGCGATGCTCAAGAGCTACGGGGACAAGCTAAGCCTCTACCCGCGTGTGGGTTTTTTTCCTCTTTTTGTTGTTGTGGTTGTTTTAAAGAGGAAGAGGGGGGGAAAAAAAGAAAAGGAAGGAAAAGGAAAAAAATGAAAGGGGGAGGAAGGGGAGAAAAAAAAAGAGAATATCTGGCAAAGATTCCGGCCATTTCGAAGTGGGGTTTAAATAACCAGGCAGGAGTCTCTGCCAAGCAGGTGTTGTGTCAGGCGGGCGTGCGTCAGTATATACACACACACACACACACACGAGATGATCCTGCGGTTCGGATTCAGACGGCCGGAGATGACCAGCGACGCCCCCCTCCCCCCCCCCCCCGTTGGGGACAGCCCACGGGCCCAGCGGAAACCGTCCGGCTGCAGCTCAGGTGCTGGGGGTGTCCAGGCCTTCAGCGTAAGTGATTATCCGTTTGGGGTCTGCAAAAGGAAGAACAGGGTCCGAGTGAAACGGGCGGCCAGCCTGGCTGTCCTGCGCCCCCCCACCCCCCATGAGTCCGCTCCGTTAAATCAGGGGTTGCCAAACTTGGCCTCTTTGAGACCTGTGGACTTCAAGTCCCAGCATTCCCCAGCCAGCTTTAAAATTTACGGACTTCAACTCCCAGAATTCCCCAGGCTTAAGCGCTGTGGCCTTCAACTCCCAGAATTCCCCCACCTTAAGGGCTGTGGCCTTCAATCCCCAGAATTCCCCCGCCTTAAGACTTGTGGCCTTCAATCCCCAGAATTCCCCCGCCTTAAGGGCTGTGGCCTTCAATCCCCAGAATTCCCTCGCCTTAAGACTTGTGGCCTTCAATCCCCAGAATTCCCCCGCCTTAAGACTTGTGGCCTTCAACTCCCAGAATTCCCCCGCCTTAAGGGCTGTGGCCTTCAATCCCCAGAATTCCCCCGCCTTAAGACTTGTGGCCTTCAATCCCCAGAATTCCCCCGCCTTAAGACTTGTGGCCTTCAACTCCCAGAATTCCCCCGCCTTAAGGGCTGTGGCCTTCAATCCCCAGAATTCCCCCGCCTTAAGACTTGTGGCCTTCAATCCCCAGAATTCCCCCGCCTTAAGACTTGTGGCCCTCAATCCCCAGAATTCCCCCGCCTTAAGGGCCGTGGCCTTCAACTCCCAGAATTCCCCACCCCTCAGTGGTCCACCCCAAACCTCCCACTGCACTCGCTCCTGTGGGGGAGGCCTGAAGCAGGGAAACCCTTACCTCGCTTTTGCAAATTACAAATAGATTCCATTTCTGCAAGAAAAAGAAAAGGAGAGAAACGGCAGTTAATGTTTTCGATCGTGCAGGCGGTCCTCACTCAAGCACGGGAAAAACCGGGATGGGAATTCCCGTCACTACGAAAGGCAGTCATACAAGGGGATGCCCCATATGACCCCATTGTTAGCCACAGCGGCCCCACCGCTCACTTACGACACCAAGGGAGCCCAACGCGGCCACTGCCACGCAAGGCGGCGGCTGTGAGTTTGGCCCCATTTTACGACCAGTTTTGCCATAGCTGTTAAGGCAGGGGCCTCCAAACTTGGCCCTTGTTAAGACTTGTGGACTTCAACTCCCAGAATTCCTTAGCCAACGTGCCTGGCTGAGGAATTCTGGGAGTTGAAGTCCACCAGTCATAAAGGAGCCAAGGTTCCCCACCCAGGCTCTAGAGCAGGGGTCTTCCAACATGGCCCTTTTATGACTGGTGGACTTCCACTCCCAGAATTCCCCAGCCTGGATGCTTTAAGATGGGGAGACTTCCAATTCCCTGGATGGGGAATTCTGGGAGTGGAAGTCCATACCTCTTAAAAGGTGCAAAGTCTGTAATGGACACTTTAAGGCAGCGGTCTTCCAACTTGGCCCTTTGATGACTTGTGGACTTCAACTCCCAGAATTCCTCAGCCAGGCACGTGTGCCTGGCTGAGGAATTCTGGGAGTTGAAGTCCACTAGTGACTGTGAACCCAGGACGCTGCAACTGTCATAAACGTGAGCCGGTTGCCAAGCGTCTAAATTCTGACCACGCGACCACGGGATGGGGCAACGGTCGTAACGTAGAAACGGTCACGAGTGGCTTTTTCCCCACCCCAACCCATTGCAACTTCAAACGAATGGCCGTAAGTCGAGGACTTAGCTGTATTCCGGTTGTTAAGTGAGGATCGGGAGTCTTTACACAAGGGCCAATCAGCTCGCAAGCCAGGCAGGCAAGTTCTGCTGTCACGTGGGGGAGTGTGAAACTTGAGTTGTGAGAAAGGGGCAAACTGCGAATTACCCGACCTCTTGACACTGTGGACGTTGCGAACTGAAGGACAGAGCCGGGAGGGACCTCGGAGGTCTTCTAGTCCATCCAACACACCCACCCACACACACCCGCTGAAGCAGGAGAGTCTAGACAGGGATGCCCAACCTTGGATTCCCAACTCCCAGAATTCCCCACCCTAACCCTAACCCCCAAGCACAGTTGGTAAGATGGCCCAAGTTATGCCAAGGGCCACAGTCTTCCTTTGAGCCAGTTGGCTGCAGTTGGATGGGCTGTCCTTGGAGACTAGCGTTCTCCTCTACGAAAGCAAGGGGGGCGGAACTATGGCCCCTTTAAGACCTGTGGACTAGCTGAGGAATTCTGGGAGTTGAAGTCCACAGGTCCTAAAGGGGCCACTAAAAAGGTAAAGGTTCCCCCGCACACGCGTGCTAGTCGTTTCCGACTCTAGGGGCCGGTGCTCATCTCTGTTTCAAAGCCGAAGAGCCAGCGCTTGTCCGAGGACGTCTCCGTGGTCATGTGGCCGGCATGACTAGACGCCAAAGGCGCACGGAACGCTGTTACCTTCCCACCGTAGTGGTCCCTATTTTTCTACTTGCCTTTTTACGTGCTTTCGAACTGCTAGGTTGGCAGAGGCTGGGACACGTAACAGGTGCTCACTCTGTTACGTGGCACTCGGGATTCGACCCGCCAAACTGCCGACCTTCTGATCGACAAGCTCAGCGTCCTAACCCACTGAGCCACCGTGGAAGGAGGCCCAGATAGGCCACAGCCATCCCGGCCAGGCTTCGGCCATTGGTCAACCAGCCACCTGGTGTCCCATTCCTCCATCAATGGATCCATTCCCAAGGTCAGGCTGACCCCTTTGGGAGAGGCTGCATCAAGCAGGTCAGAGGAGACCCAAGGGAAACGACCGCGCGAGGTAGCCGTCAGTCCCCCCAACGGCCCAGGTGTGCTGAGCTATAAATCAAGGATTTAATTTAATTTAATTTAATTTAATAACATTTATATACCGCCCTTCTCCCTGAGGACTCAGGGCGGTTCACAGGGCAGAATAAAATAGCAAATACAAACATTAAAAAAGATTAAACAATTGCCCTAGTTAAAAACAATGGAAATACAGTGCTAAAAACCCCAAGAAAAATTAAAAGACCAAAGATAAAACAACCCCAGCAATCCCCATCAGGCTAGGCCAGCTTGTACAAACAAAAATGTCTTAAGATCGCGACGAAAGGAGCGAAGATCGGGCGCCATCCGGAGCTCAACCGGTAGCTGATTCCACAGCTCCGGAGCGCCCACAGAGAAGGATCTCCCCCTGGGGGCCACCAATCGACATTCTCTGATCGGTGGCACCCTGAGGAGGCCCTCTCTGTGGGAACGCACAGGGCGCAGGGAGCTTGATGCCGGCAGCAGATGTTCCCTGAGGTACTCCGGCCCCATGCCATGGAGTGCTTTGAACACCGTTACCAGTACCTTGAATCTCACCCGGAAGACAACTGGCAACCAATGCAGCTCACGGAGCAGAGGTGTAACGTGGGAGTATCGGGAGACTCCCAACACCACTCTCGCGGCTGCATTCTGTACCAGTTGGAGCTTCCGGGTGGTCCTCAAGGGCAGCCCCATGTAGAGAGGATGCAGGGCACACAAGGGGACCGAGCAAAAGCACCTAGGCACTGCAGTTTGGTCCAGCCATTAAGGCACCAGGCTAGAAACTTGGAGCCTGGGAGTTCTAGTCCCGCCTTAGGCATGAAAGCTGGCTGGGTGACTTTGGATCAATCACCAGGAGAGTGGGAATTCTAGTCCCGCCCTAGGCAGGTAAGCCGGCTGGGTGACTCTGGCCAATCACCAGGAGACAGGGAATTCTAGTCCCGCCCTAGGCAGGAAAGCCGGCTGGGTGACTTTGGGCCAATTACCAGGAGAGTGGGAATTCTAGTCCCGCCCTAGGCAGGAAAGCCAGCTGGGTGACTCCGGGCCAATCACCAGGAGAGTGGGAATTCTAGTCCCGCCCTAGGCAGGAAAGCCGGCTGGATGACTTTGGGCCAATTACCAGGAGAGTGGGAATTCTAGTCCCGCCCTAGGCAGGAAAGCCGGCTGGATGACTTTGGGCCAATTACCAGGAGAGTGGGAATTCTAGTCCTGCCCTAGGCAGGAAAGCCGGCTGGGTGACTCTGGGCCAATCACCAGGAGAGTGGGAATTCTAGTCCCGCCCTAGGTAGGAAAGCCGGCTGGGTGACTTTGGGTCAATCACCAGGAGAGTGGGAATTCTAGTCCCGCCCTAGGCAGGAAAGCCGGCTGGATGACTTTGGGCCAATTACCAGGAGAGTGGGAATTCTAGTCCCGCCCTAGGCAGGAAAGCCGGCTGGATGACTTTGGGCCAATTACCAGGAGAGTGGGAATTCTAGTCCTGCCCTAGGCAGGAAAGCCGGCTGGGTGACTCTGGGCCAATCACCAGGAGAGTGGGAATTCTAGTCCCGCCCTAGGTAGGAAAGCCGGCTGGGTGACTTTGGGTCAATCACCAGGAGAGTGGGAATTCTAGTCCCGCCCTAGGCAGGAAAGCCGGCTGGGTGACTCTGGGTCAATCACCAGGAGAGTGGGAATTCTAGTCCCGCCCTAGGCAGGAAAGCCGGCTGGATGACTTTGGGCCAATTACCAGGAGAGTGGGAATTCTAGTCCTGCCCTAGGCAGGAAAGCCGGCTGGGTGACTCTGGGCCAATCACCAGGAGAGTGGGAATTCTAGTCCCGCCCTAGGTAGGAAAGCCGGCTGGGTGACTTTGGGTCAATCACCAGGAGAGTGGGAATTCTAGTCCCGCCCTAGGCAGGAAAGCCGGCTGGGTGACTTTGGGTCAATTACCAGGAGAGTGGTAATTCTAGTCCTGCCCTAGGCAGGAAAGCTGGCTGGGTGACTCTGGGTCAATCACCAGGAGAGTGGGAATTCTAGTCCCGCCCTAGGCAGGAAAGCCGGCTGGGTGACTTTGGGTCAATTACCAGGAGAGTGGGAATTCTAGTCCTGCCCTAGGCAGGAAAGCCGGCTGGGTGACTCTGGGCCAATCACCAGGAGACAGGGAATTCTAGTCCCGCCCTAGGCAGGAAAGCTGGATGGGTGACTCTGGGCCAATCACCAGGAGGCTTTGAGTTCTGATCCTGCCTCAGGCCTGAAAGCCAGCTAGGAGACCTTGGGTCAGTCCTCCTCTCTCAGCCCAACCACCTCACAGGGTTGTTGTGTGGAAAAGAGGAAGTGGAAGGAGGACTCACTTGGGCTTATTTATAAAAATCATAAAGAACTAAAATAAAAAACCCATCGTAGGAACGCCAGTCCTGCAGGAGCCAGAACCTGGATAGCAGAAAGGGGAGCCCCACTCCGGTAGGCAGGGACCGGAGGGCTTCTCGGCCAAAGGGACCCCCACCCGCAGTTACACCCGCCAGAAAAGGCCAGCCTCTCACAAAAAGACCGCCCTGCCCATTTTATAGGCCTCCGTCCCTATCGAGGACTTAAGCAGGCCTTCTGCTGGCTGAAGACCGGGGGGGAGGGTCTGTCCTTGGCCAAGACCCCCAAGGCTCAGCTCACTCTCCACCTCACAAGGGGCAGGCAGAAAAACAGGCCGTGGTTCAACCTGACCCTCTTTCCCAGGCTGACAAACCCTTGCTGGCAGCAGCACACACCCTTCCTTGCAATACACAATCAACGCTTGCGTTGACCACCCAAACAACACAGTTGTTATTAAGGGCCCAGAATTTCCCCCCTGCAAAGCAAAGTGGGGCTGTCAAGTGAGGCCTGCTGGATTCTACCTTTTGGCCACGATTGTTACGAAAATTCAGCTTTCCCCATTGACTTTGCTGGCTGGGAAGGTGGCAATTGGGGATCAGGGGATCCCAGCGCACTGTCACCATGCTAAATACACCCTACTTGCCAAATGGCCCAAAGTTGGATTGTGGGAATGCTGCGAAAGCTCTAAGTGTTGGAGACCAGTCAAAGTCACTTTTTCCAGTGTGGTGGTGAACTTCAGTCACTAAATGAAGCGGACGGAAGGGTCAAGGACCAGCTGGCTTGTATTTATGATGGTCGCAGCGTCCTGGGGAGGGTCACGTGACCACCCCCCCTTTTGCAACCTCCTGACAAACAAAAGTCAACGGGAGAAGCCAGATTCGCTTAACAACCCTGTGACTAACTTAACAGATGCAAGTTCCCTTAACAACTGTGGCAAGAACATCTGTAAAATGGGGCAAAACTCACTTAACAACCATCTCGCTTAGCAACTGAAATTTCGGGCTCCATCGTGGTCTTAAAAGTGAGGGCTACCTGTATGACTGCCCCACCCTCTCCAGCTCCCGGACCCCAGGGAGGCCAAAGGGGCCCAAACCCTTCCTTCAACCTTAAGCTGGACGGCAGTGCTCTAGAATGGCTGGGGCTGATGGGGAGCGGAGTCCCTCCCAGCGAGGAGGGGGGAAGTAAGCCATTACCTTGGATGTGATATAGAACAGCTGCCCGCAGGTCAAACTCCCCCCAGCTGGCTTTCCTTTCTAGACTGCTGGGGGCGCTCTGCTCTTTGGTGGAGACTAACAAAGTGTTCGTAGGCGAAGACGAGCAACTTTCCACGCGGTAGTCCTTGGCGAGGAACACAAAGGCCCCCGACCCCCCCGGGTCAGCCTGGGGCAGGCCCCCTGGCAGGTGGGGCTCTAACAGCAGCTCGCTGTCCTCCCCAGCGGCCCCCAGCTTTAAGAGGCCACCCAACAGCTGGGGACTAGTCCGTTTGGCTAGCTCGTAGGCCTTGGGGAAGGCCGGCGGTTCAGGTCCGGCGGGAGGCGTCTCAGCCCGGCGAGGAACCGATGTGGCGGGGAAGGAGCCCTGGAAGGTCACGTCGGCCCCCTTGGTGTCCGTCGGTTTCCTGGCCGAAGAAGTCTCCGGGCCCGCGCTGGGCTCATTTATAAACGATAACCCCCACTGGTTCTGGAAGATATCGCCCAGGTTTTGCTGCGTGGCCAGGAAGGGAGACTCGGCCACGCTAAACAGGCCGTGCATACTGGAGGGATAGATGAAAAGACTCGACTTCGGCTGCTCTGGGGCGACCGCGGAGGGACCGGCGTCCTGGCAGGACAGCTTGGGAGAGGCCGAAAGGACAGTACTAGCAGCTGGCACTAGCAGGGCCTGCACCCCGGCCGGGCACCCCCCGCGGTCAGCCCCTGCCAAGAGCGGCCCGTTGGAAAAGCTGCCCGATGTAACGGACTTCATGGCGGACATGGGGACCTGGGGGAGGCGGGTGGAGGGCTGGGCCGGGACCTCTCCTGCAGAAGAGGAACACGAGGAAGAGGAGGAGGAGGAGGAGGAGAGCGAAGGAACCGCCTTGTTGAGGTTCTCTTTCACTTTGCTGGCGTAACTGATCTTGGGAACGATCTTGGCGCTGCTGTTGTCCACGGGGAAAACCGGGGGCGGCTTAAACAGTGTCCAAGAATCTTCCTTCGAGGACGACACCAAGACGTGCTTCCCTTTGGGACGCTCCTCAAACTTTTTGCTGGCCGGTCCGACTTTGGCATCCGCGGCCTTCCGAAGCATGTCCGCGACTCCGACTGGCTTCCCGCGGCCCGCCCCCAGGGCCCCCGGGGGCTGCTCACACTTCCATGCGGGCTTGAGGCCATCCAGCCGAGGGCCGGCCTTCGGGTCCCCGCCGCCGTCGGCCCTGAATGACTCCGGCTCCAGCTTCACGGCCGGGACCGAGCTGCAGGGCACGATCTTCTCCTGCCCCAGACTCAAGTTCTCACAGCCCTTGGCGCTGTTGCGCCGTCCTTTCCGCTTTTTGGGGGTGGTGTAGCCGCTCTCCGAGCCGCTGCCGTCGTTGTCGGCCCCTTTGCCGGCGCAGCCATTGGTAATGTACTCAGAGCCGTTGGCCGGGATGCCGTTGGCGACGGGGTGCATCTCGGCTTTGTCCCAAGGCTGACCCTCTCGGCTTCCGCTCTCGTTGCATCGCTCGTTCTTCCTGTCCAGGCCGCTCTTCAGGGTGAAGGTCTTGGTTTTCAGGCCAGCTTTAACGAACATGCCGCCTTTCGCCGTCGGCTTGAGAGCCAGGCTAAGCTCCCTGCCGGGCTGGCTGCCGTTGGGGACCACGGAAACGGGGCCTGGCAAGTCACTGGCACCGGGAGATGTCAGGAAGGGGTCTCGGTTGCCGACGGTCCCGTTGACTTCGCCATAATCTGCACAAAGGGAAGAGCGGAAGATTAGAGGCCTGCAAGCTCGTAGAAGGTATTTAGAAGACACCCCCCCCCACCCCACAAGACACACCGCAAAGGCTTAAGGCACGCTGGCTGAGGAATTCTGGGAGCTGAAGTCCACAAGTCTTAAAGGGGCCAAGCTTGGACACCCCTGGTCTAGGTATGTATTGGTTTATATTCTGCATTTCTAGACCATCCATCTCCCTCAAAAAGCGAGCAGACACTTCAAAAACTAATAGTGTAAAGAACGCCTCTCTTGAATCCATTCCTTAAAATCAGGAGTTTACGCTTCTGCTCATCCATGTAAAACAGGGGTCTGGCTGAGGAATTCTGGGAGTTGAAGTCCACAAGTCATCAAAGTTGGAAGACCGCTGCCTTAAAGTGTCCATTACAGACTGCACCTTTTAAGAGGTATGGACTTCCACTCCCAGAATTCTCCATCCAGGGAATTGGAAGTCTCCCCATTTTAAAGCATCCAGTCTGGGGAATCCTGGGAGTGGAAGTCCACCAGTCATCAAAGGGCCACGTTTGAAGACCCCTGCTCTAGAGCTTGGGTGGGGAACCTTGGCTCTTTGATGACTGGTGGACTTCAACTCCCAGAATTCCTCAGCCAGGCACACTTGCCTGGCTGAGGAATTCTGGGAGTTGAAGTCTACCAGTCATCAAAGGGCCGAGTTGGAAGACCCCCTGCCTTAAGGCCCAGCACACCCCAAACTGCCAATACAGGCTTGCTGAGAAAGCGTCCCTCCCCACCCCATGTGCAAGCCTGCTCTCTCGCTTTTGCAGTGGCCTCGCTCAAATTGGGCCCACGCTGCATCCAGGACAGGACGAGGAGGAGAAGGAAGACGTTCCGGCACAGAGACAGGAAGGTGCAAATGGATTCTGGAGGATGCAGATAATAAAACTCCTGCCCTAGGGCAAATTTCAAACCGAAAATAAATCTGGGCACCCAACAGCGTCCAGGAACCGGGACTCCTCCGATCTGCAGAGCTGAGAGGGACGCGGGAGGAAACGGAGGAGAAATACGTTGCCGGTGAGGACGGCTATGGGACCAACACTTCCAACCCAGCAGCTACTGCAAAATGGCAGAATCTAACTCAACGCATAGCCCGATACAAAGTGACTATTACAATCACACTCACAAGGACGGTCCTGAGTTCACTGATAATACGCTTTACAGATCTGTGATTGGCTCCTTCCTATACATCAGCAATTGGAGCAGGCCTGACATAGCTTTAGCTGTGAATCTACTGTCCAGGCATGTGGAACACCCAAAGGAATTCCACTGGACTGCTGTTAAAAGGGTACTTAGGTACCTCAGGGGCACGACCGATGCTCTCCTTGTGCTGGAACCAGAGAAGGGGAAGACGGCCCAGCTCTCCACTTACTCAGACACAGACTGGGCTAGTGACACCAAGAGTAGACGGAGCACCTCTGGTTTCCTCATATTGCTAAATGGCTGTCCTATCCATTGGCATGTTAGGCAGCAAAAATTTGTTTCTTGCTCCACGGCCGAGGCTGAATATGCCAGCCTGTCAGACACGGCCAATGATTTGATTTGGTTCAATGCTCTGTGGGACGGCGAGGAAAGGGCTGTCCGTTTCTGGGAGATGTGTGCAGTTAATCCTCGAGTTACAACAGTTCATTTCGTGGCTGTTTGAAGTTAGAACGGCCCTGGGGAAAAGTGACTTATGGCGCCTTTCACACTTACAACCGTCGCAGCACTCCCACGGTCACGTGATCAAAATTCGGCTGCTGGGCAACTGGCTCGTACTTATGACGGTTGTCGTGTGCTGGAGTCACGTGATCCCCCTTTCCCACCTTCTAACAAGCAAAATCATCAAATTCGCAGAGGACACCAAGCTGGCAGGAATAACCAACGCTCCAGAAGACAGGCTTAAGATACAGAACCATCTAGACAGACTTGAACACTGGGCGCTATCTAACAACGTGAAATTCAATGGTGGAAAAGGTCAAGTTCTGCATTTAGGCAAGAAAAACCAAATGCACAAGTATAGTATAGGGGCTACCTGGCTCAATAGTACCAACGCTGAGAGGGATCTCCAAGTCCTAGTGGACAATCACTTAAATAGGAGCCAGCCTTGTGCTGCAGCTGGCAAAAAAGCCAACACGTTGCTAGGCTGCATTAACAGAGGGAGAGAATCAGGATCGCGTGAAGTATTAATACCACTTTACAAGGCCTTGGTAAGGCCACGCCTGGAATACTGCATCCAGTTTTGGTTACCACGGTGTAAAAAATATGTTGAGACTCTAGAAAGACTGCAGAGAAGAGCAACAAAGAGGATCAGGGGACTGGAGGCTCAAACATATAAGGAACGGTTGCTGGAATTGGGAATGTCTAGTCAAATGAAGAGAAGGACGAGGGGTGACATGATGGCAGTCTTCCAGTATCTCAGGGGCTGCCCCAAAGAAGAGGGAGTCAAGCTATCCTCCAAAGCACCTGAAGGCAGGACAAGAAGCAACGGATGGAAACTAGTCAAGGAGAGAAGCAAATTGGAACTAAGGAGAAATTTCCTGTTAGAACAATTAACCCGTGGAACAACCTGCCTCCAGAAGCGGTGAATGCTCCAACACTGGAAGTTTTTAAGAAGAGACTGGACAGACACTTGTCTGAAATGGTACAGGGTTTCCTAGCTGAGCAAGGGGCTGGACTAGATGACCTCCAAGGTCCCTCCCAGCTCTGTTATTCTGTTCTGTTCTGCTTTAGAGGCACCTAAAGTGAACCTTGATGGTGAAAAACTGTCTGGGGGTGGGTGGGAATCAGCGCCAGATCTCCACATTTTAAGCTTTGGCCCAAAGTGGATCTTCTTTGACTGGTCTCCAAATTGCCCAGTGTGAGTTTCTGCAACCTCTTAAGACTGGCAGAGGAGGGAAAAAAACTTGTTCTAAGTTGAGGGAATTTAATTTGGCAGGTCGTCTGGGACCCAAATTTCTGCCTGTAAGGAAAGATGGTGATCAAATGAGCTGCATTTGATTTTATTACCGTTTTGGTTGCGGTTGTTAAATGAATCGTAAGGTTTCCCCCTTTTGACTTGGCTTGTGGGAAGGTCTCAAAAGGGCAATCCTGTGACGCTGACAGCATCCTTAAACACACACCAGTTGCCAAGGGCCCAAATTTTAAACCTGTGTCCAAGGGACTGCTTGAAAGGGACACTAAATGCAAGAACTGGTTTTTTTCCCCCATGCTGCTGCAACTTGGTCGCTAAACAAATGGCTGTAAGTGGAGGACTACCTGAATAGCTGTCCCTCTTATGCCTGTGGCTCTGGGCATTATCAAAGGGCCAAGTTGGAAGACCCCTGTCTTAAAGCATCCTGGCTGAGGAATTCTGGGAGTTGAAGTCCGCAAGTCATAAGAGGGTCAAGTTGGAATACCCCTGCCTTAAAGCATCCTGGCTGAGGAATTCTGGGAGTTGAAGTCCACAAGCTGGAAGACCCCCAATTTAAGAGAACATTTTTATGACTGGACGTGACTTGTAGTCATGGAATAATCACAGACAGCTAATCACAAAGCTCCCCAGAGGACCTTTCTGGACCGTGAGCTGTAAAAAGTTACTTTGGAGAAGGATCCAATCAATCCTGCTGATTATAAGGTGGGAAATTCTGGGAATTGAGGTCCACCCATCTCAAAAGTTGCACAGCATGAGCCCTACTCGCAACAGTCAACTCTCCCGGAGTTTGGGAGTCTCGCCGCGCAAGTCTGGCAAGGAAGCAAAACACCAGTGTTGTCTCCTCTTCTTGAGGAGTGCTGGACTACGAAGTCCATCAACCGCAACTGCCAGGCTGGCAAGGGATGATGAGAGTGGGAATCCCAAGGCTTTGGGAGGGCCCCAGGTCGAGGGACACGCCTTTGACCTAATTCACAAAGGTCATAAAACGTCATTAGGGGTGCCGGTAGAAAAGGATGTGTGTGGCTCAGGATTGAAACGAGGGGTCCTTGGTGCCCTCTGAGCTTGGTGGTCTTCTTGCAGACGTTTCATGACCCATCTAGGTGTCATCAGCACTAGGAGGAGGGAGGAGGAGGAGGAAGGACTGTGGGGTCTTTGGTGCTGAGCTTGGTGGTCTTCTTGCAGACATTTCATTATCCAATTGAGTAACATTATCAGTGCTAAAAGGGGGGGGTTAGGAGGAGGAGGGACTGTGGGGTCCTTGGTGCTCTCTGAGTTTGGTCTTCTTGCAGATGCTTCATGACCCAACTAGGCAACATCATCAATGCTAGAAGGGAGTGGGGTGTGGGGGGGGGGGAAGAGAAGGAGGACTATGGGGTCCTTATGTCATCTCTGAGCTGGGTGGTTTTCTTGCACTGATGATGTTATATAGTTATATAATAATAATAATAAGTTGGAAGGGACCTTGGAGGTCATCTGGTAATGACCTACAAAGCCCTTCATGGCATGGGTCCGGAATACCTCAGGGAGCACCTGCGGCCGGCATCAACTTCCCTCCACCTAGTGCGCTCCCACAGAGAGGGCCTCCTCAGGGTGCCACCGGTCAAAGAATGTCAACTGGTGGCCCCCAGGGGGAGAGCGTTCTCTGTGGGCGCACCGGACTTATGGAACCATCTTCCGGTTGAGCTTCGGATGGCGCCTGACCTTCGCTCCTTCCGGCGCGACCTAAAGACTTACCTGTTCGAACAAGCCAGCCTGGCCTGATGGGCGATGGGTTTGGGTTTTTATTGCTTTTTATGTATTTAACTTATTGTTATAGTTCTTGGGCATCTTGTTTAATCTCTTTTAATTTTTGTATTCTTGTCTTTTAACATGTATTGCCCTGTTCACTGCCCTGAGTCCTTCGGGAGAAGGGCGGTATACAAATAAAATAATAATAATAATAATAATAATAATAATAATAATAATAATAATAATAATAATAATAATAATAATATCTAGTCCAACCCCCTGCTCAGGCAGGAAACCCTATACCGTTTCAGGCAAGTGGCTGTCCAGTCTCTTCTTGAAAACCTCCAGTGTTGGAGCCTTCACAGCTTCTGGAGGCAGGTTGTTAATAATAATAATAATAGAGTTGGAAGGGACCTTGGAGGTCATCTAGTCCAACCCCTTGCTCAGGCAGGAAACCCTATATCATTTCAGACAAATGTCTGTCCAGTCTCTTCTTGAAAACTTTCAGTGTTGGAGCATTCACCACCTCTGGAGGCAGGTGGTTCCGCTGGTTAATTGTTCTGACTGTCAGGAAGTTTCTCCTTAGTTCCAGGTTGCTTCTCTCCTGGATTAGTTTCCACCCGTTGCTTCTTCTCCTCCCTTCAGGGGCTTTGGAGAAGAGCTTGACTCCCTCTTCTTTGGGGCAGCCCCTGAGATCCTGGAACGCTGCTATCATGTCACCCCTCACCCTTCTCTTCGTTAAACTACACATACCCAATTCCAGCAACCGTTCCCTATGTTTGGTAGTGAAACGTCTGCAAGAAAACCAGCCAGCTCAGAGACCACCCCAACATTATAGGTCTCCCCTAAAGGGGAGCAACTTATGAGACTTCATCCAAGCTTTGGATTCATTTGGCCAGCATCTTCTCAATCAATATTTTCATGAGCTAAGGACTTAAATGATACTATGATGCACTCCGGATCAATAATGACCTCACCTTAAAAATCAGCAGAATTTATTTGATCATTTCCCCCCCCCTCAAATAATTTTTGAAGCTCTGTCCAGCAGATTCCCTGGCGTCCTTCGCGATTAGTTTATTACTTCATGAGGATAAGTCACTTCCAGCCATAAAAATGTTCCCCCAAATGCAGTCGGTCCAAAATGTGACGTTCATGTCATGGGAATTTCAAGTGGAAACAGGCCTTAAGCTTAGAACTAAACTCCCTAAACTTAAGACGGGCTTTTTAATTATTATTTCCTTAATATTCTTCTTGTCCAGTGAGACAAGGGTCTCTCCAAACAGTCCAAAGATTTAGAGTTCCATTTATCCAAAATAATCCATGCAGCTGTGCAACATCTGCTCTGCAAAAAGGAACAAGCTTTCCCAAATTTTCAGGAAAGTGTCTTTTTTTATTGTTGTTTTTTGGGGGAAAAATGCTCACTGAGGAAAGGAGCTGTGTTAGTCCAAACTTAGGACCTGCTAGATCCATTTTCATCCCACAAAATGCTATTAAAAGCTACGCATTTTTAAATTTATAAAATATAGTTCTCAAGCACCTGAAGGGCAGGACAAGAAGCAACAGATGGAAACTAACCAGAGAGATAAGCAACCTGGAATTACGGAAAAACTTCCTGACCGTTAGAATAATTAATCAGTGAAACCACCTGCCACCAGAAGCGGTGAATTCTCCAACACGGGGCGTTTTTAAGAAGAAACTGGACAGACATTGGTCTGAAATGGTCTAGGGTCTCCAGCCTGAGCAGGGGGTTGGACTAGATGACCTCCAAGGTCCCTTCCAGCTTTATTAATATTATTAAATCACAACCATTCATTTAATGACTGTTTGAAGTTGCAATGGCACCCAAAAAAGTAACTTAGGACCGTTTTTCACACTTACAACGGTCACAGTCTCCCAGATCACGTTATTCCCTCTTGAGACCGTCTGATAAGCAAAGTCGCTGGGGAAACCCAGATTCTCCTCACAACCGTGCGACTAACTTAACAACGGCTGTGAGAAAGGTTGTAAAATGGGGCAAGGCTCGCTGAACGACCATCTCATTCAGCAACAGAAACGTTGGGCTCAAATTGCGCTTGCAAGTCAAGGAAAACCTGTCGTGGGAAAGTCTTTAACAACTAAGCCCAAAGTGGCTGAAACGCATGAAGCCACAAACATGGCCGACAAACCGCAAGCGGGTTGGTTCACACAAACGACACACACCAAGAAAAAAACGGACAGGCCCCATTAAGACATTTAGCGCAGCGTGTGAACCAGGTGGCTTTTTTCAGGTGATCTTCGCAAGCTCTTTTGACACAACCTGGGTGCCGAGGGCCCCATTTGTGGTCTCGCTGAGATTTCAGCGCCTGGGCTGACCGCACAAACAGGGAGCTGCCAGTCCCTGACCAACAATTACAACACGATACAAGGGATGGGAGACTTTCAAGCTCTGCCGGCTGGGTCCAAGCCGCAGTTTTTCAAACTTCAAGCCTTGGAAATTTGGATGGTAGGGCAAGGACTACCTGCAAGGCAGTTTGGTTGCGTCCGAGCCGTGTGCGCAGAACAGGCCAAGTTCACAAGCTCTTGCCGTGCATAGAACATGCTCTACCTGCCCCCCCAAAGGTCACCTGGCTGCAATGGTTCTTCTCCCCCCCCCCCATGGCAACACGTAACAAGGTTCTCTTAATGCAGGGCTCTCCAAACTCGGCCACTTTTTAAGACTTGTGGACTTCAACTCCCAGAATTCCCCAACTAGCATGGCTAACTGGGGAATTCTGGGAGTTAAAAAGTCCACAATTCTTAAAAGTTCCCCAGTTTGGAGACCTCTACCTTAGTGGACTGGACTCTTGGTAACACAGCCGAGTGCACTGTGCTTGGGGCATGGCTGGGGGATTCTGGGAGTGGAAGTCCACCCCTCTTAAAGCAAGCTGGCTGAGGGATTCTGGGAGTGGAAGCCCCCCAATCTTAAAGCAGGCTGGCTTGGGGATTCTGAGAGTTGGAGTCCACCCCTCTTAAAGGTGCCAAATTTGTAATCAAACATACAAAAAAACCTGCTCTAAGCCATGTCCAGGAACTTGGATCAATGGTGGGATTTTTTTGGGGTGGGGGGGGAAGAACCATTCCATTCAACACAAAAGGGGTGGGAAACAGAGACCCCAACCCCCTTCCAGAGGAATGCAACTACAAGTCCCATGTTTGGCGGATAGTGTGGACTGCCCAGCCTGCTTAGCAGGAAGGACAATTGGTGCAAAAGCCCGGAGGCTGCAGAAAGCCAGACCAATAAAAATGCCTGGTGCTGCAGCCCCACATGCACAAACCACCCCAGGCACCCTCCAGGGGGCTCCCCTTCCTCCCCCCCCCCGCTTTGACCTCCCACTGAGACTTGAGCCCCAGATTGTGGGCCTGCTGGAGGGATTATGGGTCCGGTTGGGAGGTCTGAAAGGCCAGCGAGGGACTGGTCATCTTGGAGAAGGCCTGCCCAGCGTTTCAGGCCCTTGGCAGGTTTAAGATGGATGGGCTTCCACTCCCATAATCCCCCAGCCAGCCTGCTTTAAGAGGGGTGGAGTCCCACTCCCATAATCCCCCAGCCAGCCTGATTTAAGAGGGGTGGACCCCCACTCCTATAATCCCCCAGCCAGCCTGCTTTTAAGAGGGGTGGACTCCCACTCCCATAATCCCCCAGCCAGCCTGCTTTAAGAAGGGTGGACTCCCACTCCCATAATCCCCCAGCCAGCCTGATTTAAGAGGGGTGGACTCCCACTCCCATAATCCCCCAGCCAGCCTGCTTTAAGAGGGGTGGGCTTCCACTCCCAGAATCCCCCAGCCAGCCTGCTTTAAGAGGGGTGGGCTTCCACTCCCAGAATCCCCCGGCCAGCCTGCTTTAAGAGGGGAGGACTTCCACTCCCATAATCCCCCAGCCAGCCTGATTTAAGAGGGGTGGACTCCCACTCCCATAATCCCCCAGCCAGCCTGATTTAAGAGGGGTGGACTCCCACTCCCATAATCCCCCAGCCAGCCTGCTTTTAAGAGGGGTGGACTCCCGCTCCCATAATCCCCCAGCCAGCCACGCTTGATCAGGGGCGGAGCTCCCAGCCAGCCGCGCGGGGCCTTCTGGGCCCTGTAGTTCCCCCCCCTCCTGGAGCCCGCCGGAGGGCATCCCCCGTCTCCCGGCCGCCCCTCCGCCTGCCCTCCCGGCCCCTCCCTCGCACCAGGCCTCGCCGGGGAAGGCCAGGCCGGCTCGCCCAACCAACATGGCGGCGGCGGGGAGGCGGCGGCGGGCTGAGGCGGCGGGAAGGTCAGGCCAGGCCGCGGAGGGGGGGGCGGCGGGTGGCGGGAAGAGCGGCCCGGCTCCTTCCCCTCCCTCCCTCCCCTCCCCCTCCCCTCACCTGCTGCGTGTCCGGCTCCGGGCGGGGGGGCCGCGGCGGGGGGGCCCGGCTGGGGCGGGGGGCGGCCCTGGCCGTAGAAGAGCAGCGGCGGGGGGGGCGCCTCCATCGGGCACCGGCCGCCCTTCCGCTGCCTCGCCTGCCCGCCCGCCGCGGAAGGGAGGAGGGAGGAGGGAGGGAGGGAGGCCGCCGCTTCCGGCCCCGCCCAGTCAGGCAGGGAGGGGGCTCTTCCGGCTCCTCCCCCTCCCGCGAGGCCCGCCCTGCCCGACTCAAGGGCGCTTCGTCACGCAGCCGGCGGCGGAGAGCGCGCCCCGCCCACGACACGCCCACGACACGCCCACCGCGGACGTGGACAGCAGGCAGGGAGGGAGGGAGGGAGGGAGGGGAGGGGAGGAGGCAGGGAGGGAGACTCGCGAGCCTATGCTCCCCGCCCGGCCAGGCCGATGGGCACCACGGTCCTTCTGCTTCCAAGCCCTCCCGCCCCCCCATCCCAGACTCCGGAGCCCCTAGCAGGGAAAGGGGCTGATGGGCATGGTAGTCCTTCTTTTCCAGGATGGGATGGGACGGGACTCCCTTGCCCATCAATCTCCCCCAGGAAAGGGAGAGAAATCGACGGGCGCGGCAGTCCATTTCCTCAGGGGAGCTCCGGGTTCAAGGCCGCTCCCCGTTTTCCAGGCTTGGATGGGACTCCTGAGCCCATAGCTCCCCACTGGGAAGAAGAGAGAGGATGATGGGCATTCGGGGGCGCCGGTTCCAAGCCCCCTCCCCGTTTTCCAGGATTGCAGCTCTGCACCAGGAAGAAGAGGGAGGCTGATGGGCATGGCAGTCCTTCTACTTCGCCTCCCATCCCAGACTCCCAAGCCCGTACTTACTCCCCGCCAGGGAGGGGGCTGATGGATGTGGTAATCCTTCAGTGGCGCTGGGTCCAAGATCCCTCCCCTATTCTCCAGGATTGGATGGGATGGGACTCCCATACCCATCGCCCTCCACCAGGAAGGGGAGGGAGGCTGATGGGCATGGCAGTCCTCCTACTTCGGGGATGCTGGGTCTAAACCCCCTCCCCATTTTCCAGGGGGACTGTGGGACTCTCACACCCATTTCCCCCCATTGAGTGTGTCACAGAAGGCAGGGGTGTGTGTGTCACATAAGAGACAAATATACAGTTAGCCCTTGACTTACCACAACCCAGCCCAAAATTTCCATCGCTGAGCTAGACAGTTCTTAAGTGAGGTTTGCTCCATTTTATGGCCTGTCTTGCCAAAGGTGTTAAGTAAATCAGCGCAGTTGTTAAAGTGAGTTGCACGGTTGTTAATTGAATCTGGTTTCCCCCATTGACTCTGCTTGACGGAAGGTCGCAAAAGGAGAACACGGGACCACGAGGACACTGCCATTGTCATAATGGCAGATGACTAGATGACCTCCAAAGTCTCTTCCAACATTATTTATTATTATTATTATTATTATTATTATTATTATTATTATTATTGTTGTTGTTGTTGTTGTTGTTGTTGTTGTTTTGTTGTTTTGTTGTTGTTGTTGTTGTTGTTGTTGTTATTATTATTATTATTATTATTATTATTATTATTATTATTATTCAGTTCCCAAGCCTTTGAATTTTGGAATGTTGCAACGGTGGTAAGTGTGAAAAACGGTCTTAAGTCACCTTTGAACAGTCATTAAATGAATTTTTAAGTCGAGGACTAGCTGTGTTCAGCAAAAAGCTTTTGGTTTTCTCTGAAGATTGTGTATGACTTTCTCCTTCGCCAACCAGTTTTCCCCAAATGTTGTATTTCTTTTTTTCCCTTGCCGCCTTACTCTGCTCTTGGGATTTATTCTGGGTTTGTTTGCATTTTGTTTGCGGAAGAACAGGGTAGAACAACGGCTAATGACCCTCTTTTACCGGTCTACCATAGAGAGTGTCCTCTCGTATGGTATTGTGGTTTAGTATGCTGGTCTGACAGCCGCGGATAGGAAGGCATTACAGAGGGTGGTGAGCACAGCACAAGACATTGTGGGCTGTTCCCTGACACCACTGGATGACCTCGCCAGGGCTCGTTGCCTTGGAAGAGTGAGGAAAATTCTCAGGGACAACTCACACCCTGGACGGTATCTCTTTACTATCCTACCATTGGGTAGGAGATACAGGAGTATAGCCAGCCGCACCAACAGGGTGAAAAACAGCTTTTATCCGTGGGCTGTTAGGCTTTTAAATGGGAGATAATCTTATACAAAATTGACTTGGGAGGCCGGTGTGTGGTGTAGTTGATTCACATGGTGTGGTGGGATGGAGGGTTTGTTGTCACTGTGTGTTGGGGGGAGAGAGCAGGGGGGAGGGAGGCTCAGCTAATCTCAATGTACACATGTTGTACTTTGATAATAAAGGTTTATTATTTATTGTTTTGCTGGCGTTTTGTTGGTTCAGGAAAAGAGCGAAAATAAACCCGTCAACCTGTGGACCAGGCTGGATAAGATAAACCAAAGATCTGAGTTTATGCAACTGAAGAACAACAGAAACAGGCCAAATAGATTTAATAAACGATGGTTTACAACGGGCACTTCCCAAATCTTTTACCCATAGAAACGTACTGTTTTCTCAGTTAGTCCTCGCCTTACGACCACAGTGGCGTTGCTAAGGGAGTTGTGCCCCATTTCACGACCTTCCTTGCCACGGTTGTTAAGTGAATCCTTGCAGTTGTTAAATTAGGTAACATGGTTGTTAAGTGAAACTGGCTTCCCCACTGACTTTGCTTGTCAGAAGGTCGCAAAAGGGGATCACAAGACCCCAGGGCTCTGCAACCGTCATAAATAGGAATCAGTTGCCAAATGGCTGAATTTTGATCACGTGACTGCGGGGATGCTGCAACAGTCATAAGCGTGAAAAATGGTCATACGTTTTCAGTGCTCTTGTAACTTTTCAACGGTCGCTAAACAAATGGCTGTAAGTCGAGGACTACCTGTAACGAAAACATTCTAATTGTAGAATTAAAGTTTAATTCATTTTTTTTTTCAGTTTTGAGTTCAGCAGGTCTTCTCCCTCTTAAAATGGAAAATATAAAAATCCCAGCTGCGAAAAAGCAAAAGACCCAAGAGGACGGAGGCTGCGTGGCTGAATCCTGCAACCACCATCATCCAATTCCTCCCTCATTGGGGGGCTTTTAAGAAGAGACTAGGCAGCCACCTGTCTGAAATGGGATGGGGTCCCCTGCTTGGTCAGGGGGTTGGACTAGGTGACCTACATGGTCCCTTCCAGCTCCATTCTGATTATTATTATTATTGGGAACAATTAACCACTGGAATAGCTTGTCTTCAGAAGTTGTGAGTGCTCCAACACTGGGGGCTTTTAAGAAGAGACTGGACAGCTACCTGTCTGAAATGGTATGGGGGTCTCCTGCTTGGTCAGGGGGTTGGACTAGATAACCTCCAAGGTCCCTTCCAGCTCTGTCATTCTGTCGATCTCTCAAACTTCCTTGGGCAAGAGACACGGTTCTCCTCTGTGGCCAGTAGAGGGCAGCACCGGACAGATGGAAATCTGTGCAGCAGTTAAGTCGGTAAGGTGGCCAAAGGGGATCCCGTTAACCCAGGACGCTGCAACCGTCGTAAATATGAATCAGCTGCCCAAGCATTCCAATTTTGATCAGGTGACCATAGGGATGCTGCAATGGTCATAAGTATGAAAAACGGCGGTATGTCCCTTTTTTCAGAGCCATTGTAACTTTGAACGGTCGCAGAGCCTTGGTGGAGCAGTGGGCTAATGCCTCCTTAAGTAACACCAGCTGCCTGCAATTAGTGCAGGTTCGAGTCCCACCAGGCTCAAGGTTGACTCAGCCTTCCATCCTTCCCAGGTAGGTCAAATGAGGACCCAGATTGTTGGGGGCAATTAAGCTGACTTTGTAATAATGCCGCTTGGGGGTGTGTGTGAAAGCCCTAACAAGCAGGCATATACATAGAATGAAGACTATTGCTAAGCACATTGATTTGTGCTTTAAATTTGTGCTTTAGATTGTAAGCCGCCCTGAGTCTTCGGAGAAGGGCGGGATATATAAATGGGATTAAAAAAAAAGAACTGTTGTCTCCCTCTAATGTGTCTCTGTCACACATCAACACACATTCACACAAACTTTCGAATCTTGCAGAAATGTCTAAGATTTCTGCTTATTTGAAAGATCATTCGCAGGAAAGATATATTTCAGTTTGGAGGAGATGGATAAATTATATTCAGAACAAATATGGGACTAAAAAGTTCCATTTAGCTTATGAGTAGATTTTAGTGGGATATTGTTATTGGTACTTTGTTTGTAGTTATGTTAAAGGGGAGTTAAAGCACATTATGAATTTGGTTAATTGTATATTATGCATAATTTTTATTTAGAATATGATTATTGTAACTATAATCCTGTATTTAGCTCTGGGAAGTGGGTGGGGGAAGTGGGTGGATTTGGGGTGGGAGGGATTTGGGGATATATTGTAAAATTCTGTTTTTGTAAAACTCTTTAATAAAAAACAAAACAAAACACATTCACACAAACTGATCCCCCCAGGTTCGGCTCTCTTGCTCAGAAGGGTTATGAGTCACTCTCAGATGCTTGTTTAGCATGAATCTGATTATTTTTTTTGAATTCGTCGCTTTCTCACATTCCTGTCACATTCCTAATTTTAACTAAGATGATCCAAGAAGGCCTGGAGGCTAAAACGTACGGAAGAACGGCTGCGGGACTTGGGTTTAACTTCTGTATTTATTATATGTTATATGTTTAACTTCATATATAATATTACATATTATATGTTTAACTTAACTTCTGTACTTATTATATGTTACTGTTGTTAGCCGCCCTGAGTCCTTCGGGAGATAGGGCGGCATATAAGTCCCAAAAATAAATAAATAAATAAATAAATAAATAGACAGATAGATAGATAGATAGATAGTCCAGGGGTAGGCAACCTCGGCTCTTTTATGACTCGTGGACTTCAACTCCCAGAATTCCTGAGCCAGCCATGCTGAGGGGAAAGGGAGAGGTTTCCATGCTGAGCCACGCTGGGTCAGGAATTCTGGGAGTCGAAGTCCACGAGTCATAAAAGAGCCGAGGTTGCCTACCCCTGGGCTAGTCTAAAGAAAAGAAGAAATAGGGGAGACATGATAGCAGTGTTTCAGTATTTGAGGGGCTGCCATGAGGCAGAAGGGGTTATATTATTCACCAAAGTACCAGAGGGAAGGATGAGAAACAACGGATGGAAACCAGTCAAGGAGAGAAGCGACCTGGAAATAAGGAGAAACTTCCTGACAGTGAGGACAATTAACCAGTGGGACAGCTGGTCACCAGAATAATACAGAATAATAAGAGTTAAAAGGAGCCTTGGAGGTCTTTTAGTCCGACCCCCCCCCCGTCAGAATACGGAATAACAATAAAATCTGCTTGCCTCCCCCCCAATTGTCCGTTTTTGGTACGTTCCCTTTCTCACCCCAACGACCCTCTTTCCCTTCCCCCCCCCACCTATCCCTTTGGTACATTCCACTATCCTTTCTCTCTCTCTCCTCATTCTCAAGTCGCGAACTCGTCCGGCCTCCTTTCGAGGGACGGACAGCGCCTGCGCATCTCCGGGGGGGGGTGAAAGAGAGAGAGAGAGAGAGAGAGAGAGAGGGGAGGAGCCAAAGAGCGCGCGGCCAAAAGCCGGGCGGTGTCTCCGGCAGAGCTCCGCCCCCTCGCCCTCGACGCTCACCCGCACGCCCGCCGGAGGCGCGCCCCGCCTCCTGTCAGTCACTTCCTCAGTCAGCCCGTCCGTTCCCAGAGCGTCCGCTCTGAGGGAGGCAGGCGGGCGGCGACGATCGCGAGCCCGGCCGAAGTCTCGCGAGAGGACGCGCTGAGGCAGAGGTGGAAGGGCGGGCGGCGGCGGCGGCGGCGGCGGCTCGGGAGGCGGAGGGCGGCGGCGGCGAGGAACGGGGAGCGCGACCCCCCCTCCCGTCCAGCGTTGGGCTGCGGCCGGCCTCCTTCAGCCCCGCCGGGGCCGGACTTCACCGGGCGGGCGCAGGCCGAGCCGGGCCTCGGGGCCTGCGGCGGCGGCAGCACCGGGAGGAGCGCCGGGTGAGTGGGCCGGAGGGGGAGGGGGGGGAGCCGTAGAGGGGCGGGGCGGGGCCTGGCCGGGAACGCCCCTCCTGGCCCCCTGTTTCCCCAGCTGCGCGGGGAGGGGGCCCTCCGCGGACTCCCGTGGGCGTGGCCTCCTGGACGATGCCCCTCCGTGGGCGTGGCCTAATGGACGGTGGGGGGTGGTGGTGGAGGAAATGTCCCCGTTTATAGTCGGGGGGGGGGCTTCTGCCTTCCCCGGGGGCAGGGGTCGGCAACCTCGGCTCTTTTAGGACTCGTGGACTTCAACTCCCAGAATTCCTGAGCCAGCATGGCTGGCTCAGGAATTCTGGGAATTGAAGTCCACAAGCCATAAAGGGGCCATAGTTCCCCATACTGGCTGAAGAATTCTGGGAGTTGAAGTCCACAAACCATAAAGGAGCCATAGTTCCCCATACAGGCTCAGGAATTCTGGGAGTTGAAGTCCACAAGCCATAAAGGAGCCGAGGTTGCCGACCCCTGCCCGGGGGCTTAAAACCCTTTGGGGGGAGGGGGTGGGCAGCCTCCTCCTCCTGTGGGGGGGGAGGAGGAGGAGGAGGAGAGATGCTGCCTGGGGGGGGGGAGGCGCACATTTTCCCTAAAAAGGCTACTGCTAAGCTTGTAAGCCGCCCTGAGTCTTCGGAGAAGGGCGGGATATAAGTGGAATTAAAATAAAAAAAATAAAATAAACAAAAGGGATTGAAGTGGCTTTAATGGAGGGAGGGAGAGAAGAGGGAGGGGAGGGGTATGGGGGTCTCTCTCTGCTCCTCCTCCTCCTCCTCCTTCTCCTCCCCCCTCCCCCCCCGGGATTGGGGCCTGCTCTTCTCCCCGGAAAAACTTGGAGGCTGGCAGGGGTGGGGGGTGGGGATTTGCAAATACCCTGGAGTGCTTGTCACCTTTTGCGGGTCTCTGCTGCTTGTTTCTTGTGGGGAGGGGGGGAAAGAAAGGGGGTGCTGTTTCTTGGGGTCTCGGTTGGGTTTATGTGGGTCAGAGGGAGTCATGATGAGTGGTGGGCTCTTGCAGCGATCCTTAGTACAGGCAGTCCTCGCCTTAACGACAGCTCATTTGGTGACCGCTCAAAGTTACAGCGGCGCCGGGGGTGGGTGGGTAGGGGAAGGCAGTCGGGAGCGTCTTTCACACTTAACGACCGTTGCAGCATCCCCGTGGGTCACATGATTCAAATCCCCACACTGGCCGACTGGTTCCTATTTACGACGCTCGCGTTGTCACCCGATCCCCTTTTGCGATCTTCCGACAAGGATTCACTTAACGACCGTGTTGCTAACTCAACTGCAGTGACTGGCTTAACAAAATGGGGGCAAAACTCACTTTAACAAATGTTTCACTTAGCTGCAGAAATTTGGGTTCTCGGTTGCGGTCGTATGTCGAGGGCTACCTGTACACGCCTGAGCCTGGGTTCAAATGCTGCTTCGGGGTTTTTTTTTTTAAAAAAGCCAGCAACTTTGGGCGATGGTGGATTAAATGCCCTTGCTTTGACTGGGAAGTCTTTCTATCCTTGGGAAGGTGGCCAGGAAAGGAATGGGGGGGGAGGAAGGGGGGGGAAGAGAGGGAGGGGGCATCTGCAACTTGGACGGTGGCAAAAACACTTAGCCATGATGAGACTTTTTTGGGGGGTGGGTGTCATCCTTTGGGAGACCTGGAGACCTTGGAATACTGGGCTGGTAAGACTTCCCTTGACATGGTGGTCTCCAGGAGCGTCAAACCGAAAACACCCCCCCCCCATTTCTCAAACTGGGGAGCAAATCTCCAGGGGGTGGGGGCAGAGGTGAGGCTTGGTTGCGTAGGGGATTATTTCACAGTTGCACAGAGAGGGGAAAAAATAAACCCACACCACCAGGTAATCAGCAGGACTGTTAAGGCCTAGTAGCATTATTGCAGGGAAGAAGTACCCTGAGGATTTGGGGGGAGGGGAGGAAGAGACCTCCTGTTTCTCCCCCCCCCTCTCCTTATTCTCTGCAATAGTGAAGAAGGCCACTGTGTCTCTCTGCACATTAAAAGCCGTGGAAATCACGTGGGCCTGTGTGGTGGTACCCTTGCTGGTCCCTCTTCCTTTGCTAATGCAAAGGTTACTCACTTCCCTCTACGTTTAATCAATGGCTGGTTTCGTCAGTCTGACATCTTTCTCTCTGCGGCCTGTGATATTGGGGGGGGGGGGAAGGCGTGAGAAGCTTTCCTCAGGCCTCACTCGGTCTGATTATATCCCTCTGCAAGATTGCAAAAAAAAAAAAAGCAAACGTCATCTCAGTGGCTTTCTTGACCTAAGGAGGGTGGGGGGGAAAGGATGCTACCTTTATTTTCCTACAGCCTATATTTTGCCTGCACAAGTTCTGCTTTTCCTCCCCCCCCCCTCCTTGTTGCAACAGAGAGAACGATGTTGGGCCCGCAACATTTTGCTTAGAAGCTGCTTCGTTTGCAAGGGATTTTATTTATTTTTCGGTCTTGAAAAGGAGAGGTTGAAGGCAGTTTCGGGATAACCGCGACAAATAATTATCTTTTGCAATCTGGCCTTCCGTGTTTGTTATGACAAGGGAAAAAAGAAGGAAAAAAATAAGACAGAAAATACGGTCGGTGATTACACACCGCATTTTGTTGACCTCTCGGGCAAAGGGTGTGGTACAAGGAACTGGGTACAATTTAAAATGGCATTCTTGGGCGCGCTGTCCTCATTGGAGCAGGCCGTGGTTTGGGTTAAGGTCTTAAGTGGGGGAGCCTGGCAGCCCTCCAGATGTTGCCGAACAATTTTTCGAGTGTTTCTCAGGGTTGGCATTGTGGTTGGCTGGGAATTGTGGTGCGACAACACCAGGGCCGCAAATTCCTTATCCCTGCTTGCCTTTCACTGCTGTCTGGAGCGGAGTTTCCCAACCTTGGCCATTTTAAGAGCTGTGGACTTTGGCTGGGGAATTCTGGGAGTTGAAGTCCACACCTCTTTAAATGGCCAAGGTTGGGTAAACCCTGCTCTACAGTCTAGGAACAAGGAAGCATTTGTCTTCCCTTTATCAGAGTAGATCATCTTTGACTAATGGACCTTTTCAAAGCCCGATCTGATCTTAAACTGTGCAGACTTGACTTCAGTGTTGGCTAAATTCACCACTGTTTTCCCACCTTAGACGTTTTATTGATTGTATTTATGCTGTATGTCATCCTCCTTTGAACTGTGGAGACTTTCACCTTGGAAAGTTTTAGAGAACGTGATTCCCAAACCCCAGATATTTTAGACCAGGGCTTTTCAACCAGTGGTACGGGTACCACCTGTGGTATATTGGCACCTGGCAGGTGGTACGTGACCATCCTAGAAAAGTAGCGGGGGAGGGGAATGAGCTGAACCGGGGGCAGCACCGCACAAGCCTGAGCGAGAGACGGCTGGAGCTGCAGGGCTGTCGGGGCTCAGCGGAAGCGCCAGGATCAGCGCCAGGCTCTACTGGAGCTCGGCGCTGATCCTGGCACTTCTGCTGAGCCCAGAAGAAGCGCCGATCAGCTGGAATGTTGCAGCGTCTCCAGGGTCTTGTGATTTACATTCAGATGCTTGGCATTTACATTCAGATGATTCATATTTATGACGGTCACAGTGTCCCAGGGTGATGTGAAGTGACCAAAACTTGCTGCAACCACCCAGCAGACCGGGGGGGGGGGGGGGGGATAAAAAGCAAACACCTCCCACCCCTCCCACGCTGCCAATCCTCAACAGAAATGCTCACAACAATGAAAACCTCGGACAGGAGGAAGAGCGCCACCGGGCGGGCAGGCACGTTTCTTGCTCGACTGTGGCTTGGGGGGCAATCTTTTCAGGGCCATTGTAACTTCGAATAGTCACTAAGCGAACTGTTGTAAGTCAAGGACTACCTGTACTTCATAACTTTTTTCCTTTTTTTTTGTCATCAAGTTTTTGACACCTTGCTAGGCGACTAGTGGTCCTCGGATGTTGCCCTATCCTAAAAGCGGTACAGTGGGTGAAAAGGTTGAAAAGCCCTGTTTTAGACAGCTGCACCTTTGATTCTCTGCTAATCGTCGTCGGGTCTGCCAACAACCAGGAAGGCCTGGTGGTTAGAGGTTCTGTTCCCTTCTTTAAGAAGAATTGTTTTTAAGAAGAGACTGCACAATCACTTGTCTGAAATGGCCTAGGAACTCCTGCCTTATCAGGGGGTTGGACTAGAAGACCTCCAAGGTCCCTTCCAGCGCTATTCTGATTCTTTTGACCCTCCTGGCTGATGTACCCTGATGGGCTTAAAATCTCCAAACAAGATAAGCTGGACAAGCAGAAATGCTCTTGGGTTGCCTGTGAAGTTGGAACACCAGAAAAAATTATTTTGTTCGGGTCCTCCCTGGCTGTAGGGAGCTGTAGGGCAGGGGTCTTCCCACTTGGCCCTTTATGACTTGTGGACTTCAACTCCCACAATTCCTCAGCCAGCATGCCTGGCTGAGGAATTGTGGGAGTTGAAGTCCACAAGCGGGGGGGTCTTCCAAATTGGCTCTTTGATGACTTGTGGACTTCAACTCCCAGAATTCCTCAGCCAGTCATAAGTCCACAAGTCATCAAAGGGCAAAGTTGGAAGACCCCTGCTGTAGGGTAAGGATCAATTCAGGCCTTATAGTATCAATACAGGCCTTATAGTATCGATTTACAACCACTTAATGACCAAAGTTACAACGGTGCTGTGAAAAGGGACTTAGGACCGTTGTAGCATCCCTGTGGTCATGTGATCGAAATTCAGACCCTTGGCAGCTGACTCCTATTTATGACGGTCACGTTGTTCTTGGGTCACGTGATCCCCCTTTTGCACAATTCCAACAAGCAAAATCGATGGGGGATGCCGGATTCACTCTAGCAACCCTATTACTGACTGAACCCACTGCAGCGATTCACTTAACAACTGTGGCAGGAAAAGTCGTAAAACGGGGTGAAACTCACGCAACCAACGTCTCGCCTAAGAACAGAAATTTTGGGCCCGGTTGTCGTAAGCCGAGGCCTACCTGGAAATGAAGATTAAAAAAATTACAAAATTAAAATGGGGCCAACATTCATTTAGCAACCGTCTCGCTTAGCCACGGAAATGTGGGTGTCAGTTGTGTTTGTAAGTCGAGGGCTGTCTGTATGCTAAGGTCAGCAATTGTACATCACTACTCCAGGCTGGGCTGGGCGTCAGTGAGGGCCCTGATCCCGCCTTCTGGAGACTTTGGGGGTCTGTCTCAGAAGTAACAAGGGGGGAGTAAAATACCCTAATGAAGGAAGTGGCAACACAGGCAAACAAGCAGCCTAATCAAGGAACTACGAAGACCCCTCCCATCAACACACCCAAGTCGGCACCCAGAGAGCCACATTCCACAAGCACTATAAATACCACACACACACACAGCAGCACATGGGCCCCAGTACGAGTCCAAAAGCTCGGAAAACAAAATCTCTGGTCCCGGTGACCAACCCAGATTGGATCCTGCAACTGATCGGGCAAGCCACTAATGAAGCTACCCAGTTGGGTCACGAAACGTCTGCAAGAAAACAGCCAAGCTCAGAGAGCATCAAGGACCCCACAGTCCTCCTCTTCCTCCTCCTCCTCTTCCTCCTCCCTTCTAGCACTGATGATGTTCCCTAGTTGGGTCATGAAAGGTCTGCAAGAAAACCACCCAGCTCAGAGGGCACCAAGGACCCCATAGTCTTCCTCCTCCTCCTCCTCCTCCTCCTCCTCCTCCTCCCTTCTAGCACTGATGATGTTCCCTAGCTGGGTCATGAAACATCTGCAAGAAAACAGCCAAGCTCAGAGGACACTGAGGGCCCCGAGACAGGGGTCCCATTTCCTCAGAACCTTTTGGGAATTGGGAATCCTTAAACCTCTTGCTAGATTCACAGATAAGGCAGCTCATATCTGAAGGGGTCCTTTGGCCATCCCTGACTCGGGTGCCATGCCCTCTTAGTTTCAAGTACGTACTGCAGTGTGCTTTGTATTGGGATACTCCTTGGAAGCTGCAGATAGTCCTCGGCTTACGGCCATAATTGAACCCAAAGTTCCTGCTGCTAAGGGAGACATTTGTTTTGGCAACTTTTCTTGCCACCGTTGTTAAGCGAATCACTGCAGTTGCTCGTGGTTAAGTGAATCTGGCTTCCCCCATTGAGTTTGCAGCTCAGAAGGTCCCATGGCCCCGGGACACTGTGCGGCCGTCATAAATACAGGTCAGGTTGCCAAAAGCGTCTGAATTTTGATCACCTGACCCTGGGGACGCTGCAACGTCCGTAAGTGTGAAAAACGGCCACGTCGCTTTTTTCCGGTGCCGTTGTAACCTTGAATGGTCACTAAACAGACTTTTTACCTGTAGCTCCTTAGCTGTCCGGTGAGACGTTGTGAGCATCGTACTTGCCTTTCGGTAGCTCTGGATAAAATTCAAAGTACCGGTCAGAATGCCTGAAGTCTTTTAGGGCTTAATACCTGAATGATGCTACTTGGTAGAACAGCCAAAAGGAGGAGGGGACAATGAGTTCTACCTCCAGAGTTTAAACTTTATAAGGCCTTGCTTGGTAGGGCTCCCCTTGGAATACGGCACCCAGTTTTTGGTCAACACGGTGCGAAAAAAGGCGTTGAGACTCCGGAAAGAGTGCAGAGAAGAGCAACAAAGAGGATCAGGGGACCGGAGGCTAAAACATACAAGGAACGGCTGCTGGAATTGGGGATGTCTAGTCTAATGAAGAGAAGGACTAGGGGTGATAGCAGTCTACCAGTATCTCAGGGGCTGCCCCAAAGAAGAGGGAGTCAAGCTGTTCTCCAAAGCGCCTGAAGGCGGGGCAAGAAGCAACGGATGGAAACTCACCAAAGAGAGAAGCAACCTGGAACTAAGGAGAAATTCCTTGGCAGTTAGATCAATTGATCAGTGGAACTCCTTGCTTCCAGAAGCTGCAAATGCTCCAAAAACTGGAAGTTTTTAAGAAGAGACCGGACAGCCATTTGTCTGAAATGGTATAGATTTCCTGCCTGAGCAGAGGGTTGGACTAGAAGACCTCTAAGGTCCCTTCCAATTCTGTTGTCCTGTCGTATCCTATCCTATCCTATCCTATCCTATCCTATCCTATCCTATCCTATCCTATCCTATCCTATCCTATCCTTCTGTTGTGTTCTGTTCATGTTCTATTTATCCTATCCTATCTTTGGAAGGGTCTTGGTGACCAAACTTGAGACTTGAGAGGGCAACACTGAAGTTAGCTAGAGTGGGACAGATCTATTGTGTTGTTTTGTAAGTTTTGGGATTCTTTGGAAGTCAGTACTGTCTTGAATAAATAAGCAAAAAAAACAACAGAGCACCTTTAACACACTTCTTGTAAGGGCAATCCTCAATTTATGCACAATAGGGACCGGAATTTTCATTGCTAAACAAGGGCGGGTTCCTGAGTGAGTCCCACTGGATTTTACAACCTTTATGGCCACCGTTGCTAAGCCAATCCCTGCAGTTGTTAAGTGAAGCAAGTGATCATTAAGCGAATCCCACTTCCTCCTTCACCCCCACCCCCACTCCTCCGGTGACTTTGCTTATCGGAAGCCCACTGGGAAGGTCGCAGGTGGTGGTCACATGACCTCGGGATGGGCCCACCGTGGTAAATACATACCGGTTGCCAGGCGTCTGAATTTTGATCCCCTAACTGGTCAGGATGGTCCAGCGGTTGTAAGTGCGAGGACCAAATGAGTTGAGTACTATCTGCCTTCGCTCAAGCAGGAAATCAGGTGCGGTGGGTTTTGTAACTGAGGGTCTGCTGGTCGTCACTGTGTTCCCCCCCTCCCCTTTCTCACAATAGCCTGTTATTTCTTTGTGCGTGCTGCAACCTTCATGTTTTTTTGCAGCTGCCTAGAAGAAGCCAGTCCTTCCAAGTTAAATTCTTTGCCGTTTCATCTTACTGCTAACCGTCATTTCTCCTTGCTGAAAATAAAGTTGTCTTACCCCGACAGCGAACGCCTCTCAAAACGAGCTGGATATGTGTCCAAGGCTTAAGCCGATAGCGGTCAAAATCCCAGTTTACGTTAAAAGTCCATGAAATCATTTTTGCACTTCGTAGTCAGATAAGTAATACGGACTTGACGGGAGGGGTTAGAATGACTTCCAAGTTGCCCAAATTCGGACTTTGGAAAGTATTTTGCAGTAAAAATAAAACCACACTTCCCTCTTATCTCTTCACATCTTCTGTTCTTGCAAGTTGTCTTTTGCTTCCACCAGTGCAGTAGTCCTCGACTTACGACAACCATATTTTAGCCCAGGGGTAGGCAACCTTGGTTCTTTTATGACACGTGGACTTCAACTCCCAGAATTCCTGAGCCAGCAGAGCTGGCTCAGGAATTCTGGGAGTTAAAAGTCCACGAGTTATCAAAGAGCCAAGGTTGCCTACCCCTGTTCTAGCCCAACCTTTCTGCTGTTAAATGAGATATTTGCTAAGTGAGCTTTGCCCCATTTTACGAGCTTTCCTGCCACGGTTGTTAAATGAATCACTGGGGGTTGATAAGTTGGTAACCTGTTTGTTAAGTGAACCTGACTTTGCTTGTCAAAAGGTTGCAAAAGCAGATCTCGTGAGCCTGGGACACAGCAACGGTCATAAGTATAAACCAGTTGCCAAGCATCTGAGTTTTGCTCACAGGATCATGGGGATGCTGCAAAGGTCGTAATTCAAAATGTGAAAATTCAGTGCCGTTGTAACTCTGAATGGTGACTAAAACAACCTGTTGTAAGTTGAGGACTACCTGTATAGACCGAAGGGCTTCAATTCATTCCACAAACATGCAGGCTTTGTGGCTTAGGCCTGGATAGCTACGAAACCTCTTCAATCAGAATAGATTCCATCAGCGCAGAGCTGGAAGGGACCTTGTTGTTGTTGTTGTTGTTGTTGTTAGTTGCGAAGTCGTGTCCGACCCATTGCGACCCTATGGACAATGTTCCTCCAGGCCTTCCTGTCCTCTACCATCTTCTGGAGTCCCTTTAAGCTCAGGCCTCCTGCTTCAGTGACTCCATCCAGCCACCTCCTTCTCTGTCGTCCCCTTCTTCTATTGCCCTCGATCTTCCCCAGCATTAGGCTCTTCTCCAGGGAGTCCTTCCTTCTCATTAGGTGGCCAAAGTACTTGAGTTTTAGCTTCAGGATCTGGCCTTCTAAAGAGCAGTCAGGATTGATCTCCTCTAGGACTGACCGGTTTGATCGCCTTGCAGTCCAAGGGACTCGCAAGAGTCTTCTCCGGCACCATAGTTCAAAGGCCTCAATTCTTTGGCGCTCAACCTTTCTTATGGTCCAACTTTCACTGCCATACATTGCAACTGGGAAGACCACAGCCTTGACTATACGCACTTTTGTTGACAGGGTGATGTCTCTGCTTTTTAGGGTGCTGTCTAGATTTGCCATGGCTTTCCTCCCCAGGAGCAAGCGTCTTTTAATTTCTTGGCTACAGTCCCCATCTGCAGTGATCTTGGAGCCCAGGAAAATAAAATCTGTCATTACCTCCAGGGACCTTGGAGGTCTTCTAATCCAGCCCCCTGCTCAAGCAGCAGACCCTAGACCATTTCAAACACATGGCTGTCCAGTCTCTTCTTAAAAGCCTCCAGTGATGGAGCACCCACAACTTCAGGAGGCAAGGAGTTCCGCTGGTTAATTGCTCTCACTGCTAGGAGGTTTCTCCTGAATTCCAGGTTGCTTCTCTCCTCGGTTGGTCTCCATCCCTTGCTTCTTCTCCTTTTCTTCAGGTGCTTTGGAGAATAGGTTGACCACCACCCCACTCTTTGGGGCAGCCCCTGACATATTGGAACGCTGCTGTCATGTCACCCCTAGTCCTTCTTTTCTCTAGACTGGCCATACCCAATTCCTGCCGCCGTTCTTCATATGTTTTAGTCTCCAGGCCTTCAATCATCTTAGTTGCTCTTCTTTGCACTTTTTCCAAAGTCTCCACATCTTTTTTGGAATGTGGTGACCCAAACTGGATGCATCATTCCCGGCGTGGGCTTACTAAGGCTTGAACAAAACGGTACTAATACTTCTCGTGAGTTCGGTTCTGTGTCTCTGTTTATACAACCAAGCTTCCCCCCCCCTTCTGTCTTGTTGGTCCTGTCTGGCTGGTAAGATCTGGCCCTCTGGGGTCCCATCCACCCAGCGGTGTCATCTTGTGGGCCTGTGGGCTTTCTCTGTGGCTGCACCTGCCTCTGTGGCTGCACCTGCTGTAGGGAATCACATCTGCCCAGGAGTTGTTGCAACCACACCTCTGTTGTACTTCGACAATTCTTTAAAGACCTGTTTCTTGTTGCCTACAGAGCAGGGCGGCTGGGTTCTCATCCGCTCTCCATCGACGGAGGCGGGTCTGGTCCTTGATTTACAACCGTTCGCTCAGCGACTTTCCCAAGTTACAACAGCACAAAAGCGACTTGTGACGGGGCCTCACACTTACGACCATTGCAGCATCTTGAGAGCGATGTGATCAGTATTGGGGTGCTGGAGAACTGGCATGTATTTACAAGGTTTCAGCGTCCCAGGGCCACGGGGTCACTGATTGCGCCCTTCCCAGCCAGCGAGCAGACTCAGTGGGGGGAAACCCGACTTGCTGAACGACAACATGATTCACTTAACAACTGTAGTGTTTTGCTTACCTGTGGCAAAAGTCAAAAAATCCGGCGCAAGTCACTTAACAGCCACCTCTTTTACCCACTGAAATTCTAGTCCTAATTGTTTTCATAAGTCAGGGGTCTTCAAACGTGGCCCTCTTACGACTTGTAGACTTCAACTCCCAGAATTCCTCAGCCAGGATGCTTTAAGACACGGGTCTTCCAACTTGGCACTTTTATGGCTTGTGGACATCAACTCCAGGGGTCTTCCAACTTGGCCCTCTTATGACTGGTGGACTTCTACTCCCAGAATTCCTCAGCCAGGATGCTTTAAGACGGGTCTTCCAACTTGCCCCTTTGATGACTGGTGGACCTCAACTCCCAGAATTCCTCAGCCAGGATGCTTTAAGAAAGGGGTCTTCAAACTTGACCACTTTAAGACTTGTGGACTTCAACTCCCAGAGTTCCTCAGCCAGCCACGCGTGGGAGTTGAAGTCCACAAGTCATAAAAGGGCCACGTTTGAAGACCCGTGTCATAAGCTGAGGTTTAGGGTTAAGTAATCTGTCATTTATTGTTCTTAGATTTCATTTTGTTTTCCCCCCTCTGTACAGATACTCCTCAGGTTACGACCACAATGGAGGCCAAGATTTCTGTTCTTAAGCAAGTTAAGTGAGGTTTTTTGCCCCGCTTTACGACCTCTCTTGCCACATTTGTTAAGCAAATCGCTGCAGTCGTTAAGTTAGTCCCCCATTGACTTTGCTTGTCAGAAGTTCGCAAAAGGTGAACATGTGTCCTTGGGACACTGCAACCGTCATAAATATGAGTCGGTGGCCAAGCGTCCGAATTTTGATTACATCATTAAATCAAAGGATATAAGTCGAGGAATTACCTGTGCTATGTTTTTATTATTTGGTGGAGGTGGTGCTTTTAACCCCAACATTTCAGTTGTCTAGCTCTGTTTTGGGGATTGAGGCATAGTACATAATTGTGTGTAGGGTTTATTTGCATCCACACACTTAATAATAATAATGTTGGAAGGGACCTTGGAGGTCATCTAGTCCAACCCTCGCTCAGGCAGGAAACCTTATATCATTTCAGACAAATGGCTGTCCAGTCTCTTCTTGAAAACCTCCAGTGTTGGAGCATTCACAGCTTCTGGAGGCAGGTTGTTAATAATAATAATAATAATAATAATAGAGTTGGAAGGGACCTTGGAGGTCATCTAGTCCAACCCCCTGCTCAGGCAGAAAACCCTATATCATTTCAGACAAATGGCTGTCCAGTCTCTTCTTGAAAACTTTCAGTGTTGGAGCCTTCACAGCTTCTGGAGGCAGGTTGTTAATAATAATAATAATAGAGTTGGAAGGGACCTTGGAGGTCATCTAGTCCAACCCCCTGCTCAGGCAGAAAACCCTATATCATTTCAGACAAATGGCTGTCCAGTCCCTTCTTGAAAACTTTCAGTGTTGGAGCCTTCACCGCTTCTGGAGGCAGGTGGTTCCACTGATTTAATTGTTCTGACTGTCAGGAAGTTTCTCCTTAGTTCCAGGTTGCTTCTCTCCTTGACGAGTTTCCATCCGTTGCTTCTTGTCCTGCCTTCAGGTGCTTTGGAGAATAGCTTGACTCCCTCTTCTCTGTATGATTACCCATAGTCCTTGACTTACAACAGTTCATTTGTCTGACCTTGCAGAGGCCCTGAAAAAAGGGACCCTCTTTCATGCTTACAACCGTTGCGTGTGTCACATGATCAAAATTCAAAGGATTGCCAACTGGCTCCTATTTATGACAGTACCGAGGTCAGGCGATCTCCTTTTGCGACTGTCGGGACAAGCAAAGTTGCCGGGGGGCGCCAGACTCTGTGGTCCTGAAGAACTGCAGCGATTCGCTTATCAACTCTGGTGGGAAAGGTCATAAAATGGGGCAAAACTCATTTAACGAATGTCTCGCTTAGCCACATAAATTTGGGCCTCAATTGTCGTAGGTTGAGGACTTCCTGTGTGATGAAGTGGGAAAGACTATCCAGAACACACAGCGGGCCTTCTTTAAATGGGATAAAAGGAGTCCGGGCGAGAATCTTCTCTCTCTCTGAAAGTTTACGAAAAACAATGAATCCTCTGAAATTGTGACAAAACCACTTTTTTTCCCCAGCTGGCCCGACTTTGGCAACTCTCAAGGTTGGGAATATAAGTGCTTTGTTGAGTTGGCACGAAGAATGAGGCATTTTATCCCATTTGTTCAGAGTTAAGTTATAAGCTTATAAAATGGCCTTTAAAGCTTCTTAACAGTTTAGCGAGGCTCTTGGCATATCATCTTGAATCCGATAAGTTTTTTTAAAGGAAGTGGATCTTCAGATTCAGCCTTAGATCCACTTGTGAGTCACTCAAAATCCAGTGTATAGAATAGGAATGTTTTTCTGTTCAGGTTTTGCCTCTCTGTCTAGATCAGGGGTGTCCAACCTTGGCAATTTTAAGGCTTGTGGACTTCAACTCCCAGAATTCCCCAGCCAGCAGGAAGTCCACCCATCTTAAAGCATGCTGGCTGGGGGATTCTGGGAGTTGAAGTCAACCCATGTTAAAGCATAGCTGGCTGGGGGATTCTGGGAGTGGAAGTCAACCCATGTTAAAGCATAGCTGGCTGGGGGATTCTGGGAGTAGAAGTCCACCCCTCTTAAAGCATGGCTGTCTAGGGAATTCTGGGAGGTGAAATCCGCCCATCTTAAAGAGAGCAGGCTGGGGAATTCTGGGATTTGAAGTCCATAGGTCTTAAAATCTACAGGCCCTAAAGTTCTCCAGGCTGAACATCCCGATTTAGATCTTGCAAAGATTTGCTACATTCCTGCTGTACCCAAATACATGCTACTTAGCTTTTGTTATTTATTTGTTCGTTTATTTATTAAACTTTTATATCTTACCGAGATACAGTGACTCTGGGCAGGCTTACAGTAAGATAAAAGTTTTTTTTAAAAAAAAAAGCACACAAGACGAAAGTGTAGGAGTTAAAATGAAAAGCTATTATATTTATTGCTTCTTCTTGTTTATTATATTAAATAAAAAATATTTATTGTTTCTACTGTCTCCGGGCCTTCTCCCCCCCTCCACGCCCCCAACTCCCCCCCCCGCCCGTTTTTTATGTATTACATACAAACCACCTTAGTATTCTATTTCTTGCATTACTAAAGTGGATTCTAATCCCCCGGTAATTTGCTGATAAACCTTGGCACTTTAGAGATTATTTTCATTTTCTTTGAAACTTTGAATGTAGTTGTTTGGCTGAGACAAGGATTTATCCTTGCAGTGACCCCGACCCTCATGATAAGGAATGTGTCTAGGGAAAGGGCGAATGAGAAGCAAAATCCTCCAAAATATTTGTGTGTTTTCCCCCCCCTTTGTGTTTGTTCTGAATGTTTGCACAGCGTCTTGTGACTTACTCAACTGTGTATCGTTGTAATACTTTTCTAGACAGAGGAAATGTTTACAAACACTGCAAACGTAAACAACAGTCTGCTTGTCGATTTCATTGTTGGCATCTCAAGCAGAGAGGAGCTTTGCGCTAAAGTTTGACGACCCTTTTGCTGAAATAATAACTTTTGTGGAATCTTCCCTGTAAATCCCACCAAAATATAGGTAACCTTCGACTTACAACCGTTTTGTTTGGTGACCGTTCAGAGTTACAGCGGCCCTGGAAAAAAACGGACTTACGACCGTTTTTCACGCTTACGACCATTGCAGCATCCCGGGGGTCATGTGATCAAAATTCGGCCACTTGGCAACTGGCTCTTATGATGGCCGCAGCGATTCATTTAACAACAGTGGCAGGAAAGGTGGTAAAATGGGGCAAACAGCGGAGATTTGGGGCGCGATTGCGACCGTACGTTGAGGGCTAGCAGCATGGCATCTGGCTATTACCAGATGTGTCCAGTGTCTTTTGAACCGCAATTTTCAGTTCTCCATTTTTGACTACACTCTACAAGCAGGGGGCCTGCTCCACCAGTTTGCTCTTTCAGCGTGGATCCCTTTGCCTGGCAAAGCTAGAAAGGAAAGAGAGAATAGTTTTCATTTACAGGTGCTTATATATATCAGTGGGTTAGGACGCTGAGCTTGTCGATCAGAAGGTCGGCAGTTTGGCGGGTCGAATCCCGAGTGCCGCGTAACAGAGTGAGCGCCTGTTTACGCATCCCAGCTTCTGCCAACCTAGCAGTTCGAAAGCACGTAAAAAGGCAAGTAGAAAAATAGGGACCACTCCGGTGGGAAGGGAACAGCGTTCCGTGCGCCTTTGGCGTCTAGTCATGCCGGCCACGTGACCACGGAGACGTCCTCGGACAAGCGCTGGCTCTTCGGCTTTGAAACGGAGATGAGCACCGGCCCCTAGACTTGGAAACGACTAGCACGCATGTGCGGGGGAACCTTTACCTTTACCTTATATAAACATATAAGGAACGTTTGCTGGAATTGCGTCGGTCTAGTAGCCCAGGGGTAGGCCACCTTGGCTCTTTGATGACTCGTGGACTTCAACTCCCAGAATTCCTCAGCCAGCCACGCTGAGGGGAAAGGGAGAGGTTTCCATGCTGAGCCATGCTGGCTCAGGAATTCTGGGAGTTGAAGTCCACAACTCATAAAGGGGGCCATAGTTCCCCCATGCTGGCTGAGGAATTCTGGGAGTTGAAGTCCACCAGTCATGAAGGGGGGCCATAGTTCTCCCATGGTGGCTGAGGAATTCTGGGAGTTGAAGTCCACAAGTCATGAAGGGGGCCATAGTTCCCCCATGCTGGCTGAGGAATTCTGGGAGTTGAAGTCCACCAGTCACGAAGAGGCCATAGTTCCCCCATGCTGGCTCAGGAATTCTGGGAGTTGAAGTCCACCAGTCACGAAGAGGCCATAGTTCCCCCATGCTGGCTCAGGAATTCTGGGAGTTGAAGTCCACCAGTCATAAAAGAGCCAAGGTTGCCTACCCCTGCCTTGTGTGTATCCCACTTTGTTCATCCCAACTTCAATACTGCAGCTGGTATAGCCAAGGTCTACAGGTGTCTAGGGCATTTACTGGAGTGGCATTTTTTTAAGCATTAATTTCAGTTCCATGGTCCCAAAATGAGTTAGGCTGCTTCTCAAGGTGTGACTGTATCTGCATAGAGTTTGCTTGCTATAGCTTCCCCCCCACCCCCATTTGCCTTTAAAGGATGTAGACCTGCCATCACTCGGAAATTGACCCATAGTGAACCATTCCACCGCTGGCAATTCCAGCCTAAGTAGGACCCCAAACTAACTGTGGCTCTTCTGTGCTGGTTGCTTTTGTTAACAGAAATGGACCGTTGGTACCAAAAGAAGAGAATATTTGTAGCTCAGGGCTCCTCGCTGCTCTCTGGGCTTGCTGGTTTTCTGGCAGACATTTCATGACCCAACTAGGTAGCGCTATCAGCGCTAGAAGGGAGGAGGAGGAGGAGGACAGTGGGGTCCTTGGGGGTCCTCTGACCTGTGCTGGGTTTTTTTGCAGACATTTCATGACCCAACTAGGTAACATCATCAGTGCTAACAGGGAGGAGAGGAAGAGTTTGGGCCCCTTGTTTTCTCTGATCTTGGTTGTTTTGCAGATGTTTCATTACCCAACCTGGGGGGGAGGGGCAGAGAGAGGGAGGAAGAGGATTGTGGGGTCCTTGGTGTTCTCTGAGCTTGGTTGTTTTCTTGCAGAGATGTAACTCAAGTAGGAAACACCATCAAGTGCTAGAAGGGGGGTGATGTTAGCAGAATGGAGGAAGAGGATGACCTTGGGGATCCTCTGGTGCTGTCTAAGCTGGGTGGTTTTCTTCCAGACCTTTCACGACCCAACTAAGTTCTCCAACTCCCCTTATCCAACACTGATGACGTTCCTTAGTTGGGTCGTGAAACGTCTGCGAGGAAACCACCCAGCTCAGAAAGCACCAAGGACCCCACAGTCCTCCTCCTCCTCCCCCCCTCCTCCTCCTCCTCGCAAAACCCCTCTCTCTTCTAATACTGATGATGTTCCTTAGGTGGGTGGTGAAACGTCTACCAGAAAACCACCCAGCTCAGAGATCACCCAGAATCCTACAGAGAGACCACGAAAACACAACTGGAACTGGGAGAAGCAGGGCTTTTGGCAGTTTCTTTTACTATTACTTGGATCGCTGCTTCCAGAAAGTGGGCGTGCTGGGCTTCTCTTCGACTCTTGTGTCGTCTGCATTTTGGGTCCTACCAGGTGGTGTCTTTAAGTTTGGATCTGCTCAGCCAGCATCGACCATAATAAAGGTAAAGGTTCCCCCGCACACGCGTGCTAGTTGTTCCTGGTGTACGATATTGTAGATAGTGTAAGATAAACCACCATTTAATATGGACCACTGTTTACTGTGTTTCCTCCTGGCTTAAAAGGTAAAGGTTCCCCCGCACGTGCGTGCTAGTCGTTTCCGACTCTACGGGTCGGTGCTCATCTCCGTTTCAAAGCCGAAGAGCCAGCGCTTGTCCGAGGACGTCTCTGTGGTCATGTGGCCGGCATGACTAGACGCCAAAGGCGCACGGAACGCTGCTACCTTCCCACCGGAGTGGTCTCTATTTTTCTACTTGCATTTTTACGTGCTTTCGAACTGCTAGGTTGGCAGAAGCTGGGACGAGTAACAGGCGCTCACTCTGCTACACGGCACTCGGGATTCGACCCGCCAAACTGCCGACCTTCTGATCGACAAGCTCAGCGTCCTAACCTATTGAGCCACCGACCATAATAGGCTGGTCCTTTAGGCACGCAGAGAAATTAAGAATACAGCTGCTGGGTTGCTGTGGCTTTTAATTGGCAGGAGAAATATGCCCTTTGTTACATGGCATTCTGTAATCTTTCTGAGCATCTGGTACTGAGCAGAGACCAGCTCCTGGGTTTTGGGACTCTTCCCTTGCAAGAAAGAAGCTTCTCGTTTCCCTTGGTAAGAAATTCCCAGACTGGTTCGTATCCTGCCTGTTTGCCCCAGGACCGTTGAAAAACCAGCCTTGTTTTAAAGCTGCCTTTTCCATTTAATGAAAGGGACGCGGTGGCTCAGTGGGTTGGGACGCTGAGCTTGTCGATCAGAAGGTCGGCAGTTTGGCGGGTCGAATCCCGAGTGCCGCGTAACAGAGTGAGCGCCTGTTACTCGTCCCAGCTTCTGCCAACCTAGCAGTTCGAAAGCACGTAAAAATGCAAGTAAAAAAACAGGGACCACTATGGTGGGAAGGTAACAGCGTTCCGTGCGCCTTTGGCGTCTAGTCATGCCGGCCACATGACCACGGAGACGTCCTCGGAGAAGCGCTGGCTCTTCGGCTTTGAAACGGAGATGAGCACCGGCCCCTAGAGTCGGAAACGACTAGCACACATGTGCGGGGGAACCTTTACCTTTACCTTTCCATTTAAAACCTCAGCACAGCTAGTTCCTCGTCTTACAGCCACCCATTTAGTAACCGTTCAAACAGAAGTGGCCTATGACTGTTTTCCCACACTTAACGACCCTGGCAGCATCCGCAGACTCATGTAATCAAAATTCGGACGCTCATATTTACGACAGTCACAGCGTCCCGGAGTCTCACGTCATTCCCCTTTTTGCGGCCTTCTGACAAGCAAAGTCAGTGGGGGAAGCTGGAGTCACTTAACAACCCTGTGACTCATTGAACAACCACTTGCCAATAAGGGTGGCAAGTAAAGTCGTAAAATTGGGGCAAAACTAGTAAGTGGGGGGGGGGGGAAAGCTGACCATCCTTGCTGTATAGAGTAAGGCTGATTTGTCGGTTGGAGGTACCTTGGCATCTGCTTCTTGCCCGCATTGGTTAAGCGATGGGACTTGTGGCCTCACTCAACATGCATGAGTGTTGTGTTAATTGGCTGGGTATAGAATAGAATAGGACAGGATAGAGAATAGAATAGAATAGAATAGAATAGAATAGAATAGAATAGAATAGAATAGAATAGAATGGAATAGAATAGAATAGAATAGAATAGAATAGAATAGAATAGAATAGAATGTATAGAAATAGAATTAGGAATAGAATAGAATAATAGAATAGAATAGAATAGAATAGAATAGAATAGAATAGAATAGAATAGAATAGAATAGAATAATAGAATAGAATCAGAGTTGGAAGGGACCTCAGAGGTCTTCTAGTCCAGCCCCCTGGTCAAGCAGCAGAACCTGTCCTATACCATCTCAGACAAGTGACTGTCCAGTCTCTTCTTAAAAACCTCCAGTGTTGGAGTACCCCCGATTTCTGGAGGCAAGTTGTTCCATTGGTTAATTGTCTTCCGTATTAGGAAATTTCTCCTTAATTCCAGGTTGCTTCTCTCCTTGATCAGTTTCCAACCCTTGTTTCTTGCCCTCTGGTGCTTCAGAGAATAGTTTGAACCCATCTTCTTTGTGGTAGCCCCCCAAATACTGGAACCCTGCTATCATGTCACCCCTAGTCCTTCTTTTCTTTAGACTAGCCCACAGGTCGGCAACCTGCGGCTCCGGAGCCGCATGCGGCTCTTTGAGCCGTCTCTTGCGGCTCCCAGCCGCCCGGTGCGCGCGCACCTCTTCCAACGGGCAGTGGTGCGCGCGCACCTCTCCAAATGGAGAGTGGCACCGCCCGTTTGGAGAGGTGCACGCGCACCTCCCCGAATGGGCGGAGGTGCGCGCGCACCTCCCCAAACCTTTGGAGAGGTGCGCGCGTACCTCCGCGCGAATGGGCAGCGGTGCCGCTCTTTCAGGAAGCCCGCCTCGGCCCGTCTGTGAAGCTGCCGAAAGCGGCAGCTTAGCAGACGGGCCGCGGCAGCTTCCGCAAAGAGCGGCGCCCCTGCCCATTCCGAGAGGTGCGCGCGCACCTCTCCGAACGACCGGAGGTGCGCGCGCACCTCCCCAAACCTTTGGGGAGGTGCGCGCGTACCTCCGCGCGAACGGGCAGCGGTGCCGCTCTTTCAGGAAGCTGCCGCTTTCGGCAGCTTCCTGAAAGAGCGGCGCCGCTGCCCCTTCGCTTTCGGCAGCTTCCTGAAAGAGCGGCGCTGCTGCCCCTTCGCACGGAGGTACGCGCGCACCTCCCCAAAGGTTTGGGGAGGTGCGCGCGCACCTCCGGTCGTTCGGAGAGGTGCGCGCGCACCTCTCGGAATGGGCAGGGGCGCCGCTCTTTGCGGAAGCTGCCACGGCCCGTCTGCAAAGCTGCCGAAAGCGGCAGCTTTGCAGACGGGCCGTCGCCATCGGGCAACCGGGAACCGGTTCCATCTCATTTTTTTAAAAATGGCAGCCGCGTGCGTCCGCGCATGCGCAAAAAACCTTTTTGCGCATGCGCGTGCATGGACACACGCACGCGGCTCCCTCTTTTTTTAATTTGTGATGGAACCGGTTCCCAGTGGCTCTTTTTCTTTTTTAGGTTGCCGACCCCTGGACTAGCCAAACCCAATTCCTGCAGCCGTTCTTCGGATGTTTTGGTCTCCAGGCCTTGGATCATCTTAGTTGCTCTTCTCTGAATTTCTTCCAAACTCTCAACATCTTTTTTGTGATTCGGTGACCAAAATTGGCTGCAATATTCCAGGTGTGGCCTTACCAGGGTTTTATAAAGCGGTACTAACACTTTGCGTGATCTTGATTCTATGCCTCTGTTTGTGCAACCCAGGATTGTATTAGCTTTTTTGGCTGCTGCCGCACACGGCTGGCTCCCGGTCAAGGGATCGTCCAAGGTCCCTCTCACAGTGGCTGTTTTGGGCCGGGTCTTGCCCAATCTGTACTTATACCTTTGGTTTTTTTCCTCCCTAAATATAAAACTTTGCTTTTGTCCACACATTGAAGTTCATTTTGCTGGACAGGGCCCATGTTTCGAGTTTGTCAAGATCTTTTTGGATCCTAAGCTTGTCTTCTGGGGTTCGTGAACTTCGGAAATGTGGGTTCCACTGTGATTGTCGAGGTGGTACAATTCAGACGCTCCTCCGTCTTTCTCTGGCGCAGGAGACATTGGCGTAAGTAGCTACGGGCTGGCTGATGGCTTCCTTCTGTACGTTGCCAGGCTCCACACCCTGGTTCTCGTTCCCAAATGGTCCCGATGCCCTGACTCTGTGTGTGTGTGTGTGTGTGTGTGTGTGTGTGTGTGTGCACGCACACACTGTCAGCCCTGCCTGTTTACTCACGGCTTTTTTCCCCCCTCGATAAGCTCTGAGTTGACTTAGCTGCATTTAATTTTCAGGTCAGTTAATTTCCTGCTCTTAGGAAGAAAAGAATCTTTTCATAGCATGAGAAGGGACCACACCTATTTCTTTTTAAAGCGCATTAGTTCCCTAGATGTGGAGGATTTTATTTAACTTTTGGGATATTACATAGCTGCAGGATAGTGTCCTTGCCCTGGATAGGTTGCTCACCACGTCCCCAGTTCCTACAACATATAAGGAACGGTTGCTGGAACTGGGTGTGTCTAGTTTGAGGAAGAGAAGGACCAGGAGGGACATGATAGCAGCGTTCCAGGATATCAAGGGGCTGCCCCAAAGAAGAGGGAGTCAAGCTATTCTCCAAAGCGCCCGAAGGCAGGACAAGAAGCAACGGATGGAAACTAACCAAGGAGAGAAGCAACCTAGAACTAAGGAGAAACTTCCTGACAGTGAGGACAATTAACCAGTGGAACTCCTTGCCTCCAGAAGCTGTGAATGCTCCAACACTGGAAGTCTTTAAGAAGAGACTGGACAGCCATTTGTCTGAAATGATAGGGTTTCCTGCCTGAGCAGGGGGTTGGACTAGATGACCTCCAAGGTCCCTTCCAACATTATTATTATTATTATTATTATTATTATTATTATTATTATTATTATTATTATTATTATTATTATTATTAGGCTTGATACAAATCCTGCCAGTCCCTGGCTTAACAACCCTTCGTTTAGCGACCGTTCAAAGTTACAACGGCACTGGAAAAAGCGACTTGCGAGTGTTTTTCGCGCTTTACAACCGTTGCAGCTTCCCCGTGGTCACCTGATCAAAATTCAGACGCATGTATTTATGGCGGCTGCTGTGTCCCAGGGTCGTGTGTGGTCACTGTTTGTGACCTTCCAACAAGCCAAGTCAGTGGGGAGGGGATTCGTTTAACAACCGAATGATTTCGTTTAACAACCATAGGGCTCCACTTAACAACTGTGGCATGATGAGGCGAAACTCGCTTAACGGCTATCTTGTTCAGCCAGGCAGATTTTAAGCTCAGTTGTGCCGACACGTCAAGGACCCCCTGTAATCTGGGCAAGAGCCCCCAGAAGGGCCTGGGGCCATCCCGACGAGATATTCCTGATTGTCTGAAGCAGGAAACGACGTTGGGCCAGGATCCTGCCCGGCCTGCTTCTCCATGAGAGGAACATGGCCTCTAGCTGTCCTTGTCAGGTGCCCAGCCAGGTGTAATACGAAGCCAGGGCTAGGAAAAAGGCTCTACCCGATGGGTTATGGCATGACTTAGAATAGAATAGAACTGGGACCTTGGAGGTCTTCTAGTCCAGCCCCCTGCTCAAGCAGGAGAACCTACACCCTCTCAGACAAGTGACTGTCCAGCCTCTTCTTAAAAACTTCCAGTGTTGGAGTACCCACAACCTCTGGTGGCCAGCTGTCCCACTGGTTAATTGTCCTCACTGCTAGGAAGTTTCTCCTTAATTCCAGGTTGCTTCTCTCCTTGATGCGTTTCCCATCATCGTTTCTAATCCTTCCTTCTGGTGCTTTGGAGAATAACGTGATCTCCTCCTCTTTGTGGCAGAGTAGAAAAGAGTGGAGTGGAATGGAATGGAATAGAATAGAATAGAATAGAATAGAATAGAAGAATAGAATAGAATAGAATAGAAATTAAATGGAATAGAATAGAATAGAATAGAATAGAATAGAAATTAAATGGAATAGAATAGAATTAGAATAGAATAGAATAGAATAGAATAGAATAGAATAGAATAGAATAGAATAGAATAGAATAGAAATTAAATGGAATAGAATAGAATAGAATAGAAATTAAATGGAATAGAATAGAATTAGAATAGAATAGAATAGAATAGAATAGAATAGAATAGAATAGAATAGAATAGAAATTAAATGGAATAGAATAGAATAGAAATTAAATGGAATAGAATAGAATAGAATAGAATAGAATAGAGCTGGAAGGGACCTTGGAGGTCATCTAGTCCACCCCCCTGCTCAAGCAGGAGACCCTATGCCATCTCAGACAAGTGACTGTTTAGCGGCCTCTTCTTAAAAATCTCCACGATTAAAAGCGCCCACGACTTCTGGTGGCCAGCTGTTCCCCTGGTTAATTGTCCCCGCTGTTAGGAAGTTCCTCCTTAATTCCAGGCTGCTTCTCTCTTTGATCAGTTTCCAACCATTGTCTCTTGTCCTGCCCTCTGGTGAACAACCTGGCCCCCTCTTCCTTGTGGCAGCCCCCCCCAAATACTGGAATGCTGCTCTCATGTCACCCCTATTTCTTCTTTTCTTTAAACTAGCCAGCCGCAGCCGTTCTTTGTATGTTTTACTCTCCAGACCTTTGATCATCTTAGTTGCTCTTTTCTGAATTTTTTTCCAAACTCAACACCTTTTTTGTGATACGGTGACCAAAATTGGCTGCAGTATTCCAGGTCTGGCCTTACTAAGGCTTGTAAAGCGGTACTAATACTTTGCATGATCTTGATTCTATGCCTCTGTTTATGCAACCCAGGATTGTGTTAGCTTTTTTGGCTGCTGCCGCACACGGCTGGCTCAGGGTCAAGGGATCGTCCACTGGGACCCCAAGGCCCCTCTCACAGTGGCTGTTTTAGCAGCAGCCCTGTTCCCAGATATCCCATTACCTGCCCTTGCAGTCCATAATACAGGCAGTCCTCGACTTACGGCCACAACGGAGCCCAAAATGTATGTTGCTACGTGGGACATTTGTTAAGGGGCTTTTGCCCCATTTCCCCACCTTCCTCGACATGCTTGTTGAGCGAATCGCCGCAGTGGCTAAATTAGCCACACCGTTGTTAAGCAAATCTGGCTTCCTTCACTGACTGGGCTTTTCAGAAGGTCGCAAAAGGGCATCACGTCACCCCTCAAGGACGCTGCGACCGTCGTACCTATGAGTCCAGTCGCCAAGCGTCCAAATTTTGATCCCGCGACCGGGGGGGGATGCTGCAGCGGTCGTAAGCGTGGGAAATGGTCATGTTCCTTTTTTTCAGTGTCGTCGTAACTTTGAACGGTCACTAAGCGAAATGTCTGCTAAGAACTACTTGTATGTAGTAGACCACGCCATCTCTCTCCATCCTACTTAAGTGTGTAACCAGGGCTAGGCAACCTGGCTCTTTTATGACTCAGGGACTTATGCCAAGGGAGTCGAGTTCAGGGGTCTCCAAGCTTTCCGGGTTGGTGGCCCGATGGCAGAGGGAGGGGCAGGCGGCTCACATGCGCAGGCACAGATGTGACGGTGGCCACACGTGCAGGTGCTCGCACAAACAGGCCGTGAGCATGCGCACCCTGCAAACAGGGCAGCGAGCAGTTGCGTGAGGCTCTCAGCAATGCTGGCGCCCGTGTGACGGTCGTGGTGTGAGGGTCGCTGATGGAGCTATCACCGTTGCGAAAATCACAATGCCCGCGTGAGGCTCATGCCACGGCCCACCTACTGCTTTCCCCTTGCGGTGCTGCGGCCCCTGCACAAGGTTCGTGGCAAAGCCGCCACCTGCGTGTGGTGCGCTACCGCTCACGGTGTTCCCACTGCCCATGCAAGGGTCGTGGCAATACCGCTGTCCGGGTGAAAATAGTGGCGCTGCCGTTGCCCTCACAACACTCACGTCAATGGTGGCACAAGGAGGGGGGGTGCGCATGCACACACCTGCACTGCCAAGCTACTCATGCGGCCCGGTGGCCAAGAGGCCATGGCCTGGTAGTGGGCCGCGGCCCATAGGTTGGAGACCTCTGGTCTAGTTTACTGATAACCCTCTGCCCTGAACTAACCTTTGCAAGCTATAACAGCCAGGTGATTCACGAACCATACCGATTAAGCTGGAACCCAATAGTCCAGGTGATGACCTTGTGTGATGTGTGACCCTGGTTGTGAGGCATTAAAAATTAAACTAACGGGATCAATAAAAGAGAATATTTGTAACTCCGGGTTGAAGTGTGGTGGGGTCCTTAGTGCTCCTTGAGCTGGGTGGGTTTCTCGCAAACCTTTCATGACCAGGTAACATCATCGGTGCTAGAAGGGTGGGTTGAGAAGAAAGAGGGGGGAGGAGGAGGAGAGAGGAGGACTGTGGGGTCCTTGGCGCCCTCTGAGCTGGGTGGTCTCCTTGCAGACGTTTCACGACCCAATTAAGTAACGTCATCAGTGCTAGAAGGAACTGAGGTTTGTGGAGAAGAGGAGGAGGAGGACTGTGGGGTCCTTGGTGCTCTCTGAGCTGGCTTGCTTTCTTGCAGACGTTTCATGACCCAGCTAGGTAGCATCATCAGTGCTAGAAGAGAGGGGGGTTTGAAGGGAGGAGGAGGAGGAGGACGACGACTGTGGGGTCCTTGGTGCGCTCTGAGCTGGGTGGGTTTCTTGGAGACATTTCATGACCCAAGTAGGGAAGAGCCTTCTCTGGGAGCGCCAGCCCTGTGGAACCAGCTCCCCCCTGAGCTTCGGATGGCCCCAGATCTCCAGTCCTTTCGCCGCGGCCTCAAGACACTCCTTTTCCACCTGGCTGACCTAGACTGACAGGGATTTTAATTATGTTTACAATTCTAACTCTATTCTTTAATTTATTTTAATTTATTTCAAATTTTTATTTTTAATTTACTGTACAGAGACCTTTAAGTTTTTTGTTGTTGTTAGCCGCCCTGAGTCCCTCAGGAGATAGGGCGGGATATAAGTCCCATTAGTAAATAAATAAATAAATAAATAAACATCATCAGGGCTAGAAGAGAGGGGGGTTTGAAGGGAGGAGGAGGAGGAGGAGGAGGACGACGACTGTGGGGTCCTTGGTGCTCTCTGAGTTGGGTGGGTTTCTTGCAGACGTTTCATGACCCAACTAGGTAACAGCATCAGTGCTGGAAGGGAGGAGGAGGAGGAGGAAGACTGTGGGATCCCTGGTGCTCTCTGAGCTTCGTTGTTCTCTTGCAGACCTTTCATGACCCAACTAGGGAACATCATCAGTTCTGGAAGGAAGGAAGGGAGGGAGGGAGGGAGGGAGGGAGGGAGGGACTGTGGGGTCCTTGGTGCTCTCTGAGTTGGGTGGGTTTCTTGCAGACGTTTCATGACCCAACTGGGGAACATCCTCAGTGCCAGAAGAGAGTGAGCCTTGCTCTCTGTTGATAGATCATAGCTCACCCTATCCGTGTTGCTGGGGCGGTTTGTTTTCTTCCTGGCAGTTCCTTGATTGCCCTGTTTACCTTTGGCTTTTTTTTTTTTTTTTGGTCTGAATTGCTCTTTCCTTCATTTCCAGGATTGTTTACCGCTTGATAGTTGTTCTGATTTACTTATAAACCACTTCCTGAACTTTTATTTTTACGTGGGTTTGCATCCGCTGTGCCTCAATTGCCCGCAGGAGCTTCAGCTCCCAAGATTGTGGCTGTGCACAGAGGCAGGATTTTCAATTTTGGGGCCACCGCGACGGATGGGTAGAAGCCACAAAGATCTGCTGGAACAACTTTTTTGGGGGTGTGTGTGTGGAGAAGACTAGGGCACCGGGAGAAGAAACGGGAAAACTGGATGCAGTCGGAGTTGTTATCCGCCGCTTTTCCTTTGCACGACTCTCTCAGGAACAAATGAGATGCACCCTGAGTAATCGGCTTGCGTAACGTGAACACAGATAAATGCCGGAAGGAAAGGTATTTTATTTATTTATTTATTTATTTATTTATTTATTTTATTTAATTTTGCTTACGAGAGTGAGTCATTTGCCATCCCTGCATCCCTTAACCTGGTTTGGAGAAGAGCGTGCTGCCGGTCCAGACCTAATGCTAGCTAGACCAGGATCGGTTTCAGCTTTGGCAGGCTAGGTGAAAAGATGTCCACAAGTCTTGAGGTTGCCAAGGTTGGACCAGAGAATTCTGGGAGTTGAAGTCCACAAGTCTTGAAACGGTCGAGGTTGGACACCCCTGCTGGGTGGGGAATTCTAGGAGTTGAAGTCCACAAGTCTTGAAACGGTCGAGGTTGGACACCCCTGCTGGGTGGGGAATTCTAGGAGTTGAAGTCCACAAGTCTTGAAACTGCTGGGTGGGGAATTCTGGGATTTGAAGTCCACAAGTCTTGAAACGGTCGAGGTTGGACCTGCTGGGTGGGGAATTCTGGGAGTTGAAGTCCACAAGTCTTGAAGCGGTCAAGGTTGGACACCCCTGCTGGGTGGGGAATTCTGGTAGTTGAAGTCCACAAGTCTTGAAACTGCTGGGTGGGGAATTCTGGGAGTTGAAGCCCACAAGACTTGAAACGGTCGAGGTCGGACACCCCTGCTGAGTGGTGAATTCTGGGAGTTGAAGTCCACAAGTCTTGAAGTTGCCCAGGTTGGACACCCCTGCTCTATCTAGGAGGACCTGGGAGGATCAGCACCATTCTGCTTGTGGCCCTGACCCTCTCAGACTTCCAAGTGGCTACCGCCTCTGGTTCTGGAACCATACAGCCCCCATTCATGGTCACTATGGACCCCCCTTCGCCACCCCCCCCCTAGCTTTCTCCTCCATAGATTTGGTCTCTCTCCTTTCAAAACCATCTCCACGATTGACATCACCATCTGGGGAAGAGAAAGGGCCGATTTCATAGCTGAGCTGTGTGCCACCTGAAGGAACGCCCCCCCCCCCTTAACATCTGGCCCTGGATGCTCTGCTCACGGCTTCGTGGCGGCCTGACGAACTGCCTGGGTGAACTCACTGGGTTTTGAATATCATGATATTTGAATATAAGGAGGCTGAGAAAGTCCACCCGGTTTTTAATTGTCACAGCATGTCAATTTTGCCCCGACCTCTGTGACCTCTTTTCTTGTTCCCTTTTGGATAAAAAAATTCCTCCGCTTGGGTTGCCCATTTTGTGCCCCTCTCTACTTCTGCAGCCTTCCTCCCGACCGGCCCCGCGCCCGCTCTTCCAAGCGGGATTCGGCTAAGAGCATTACAATATTAGCAGATTTACTTTCTTGATCCGTCTGTAGCTCCATTCTTCAAAATGCACTCTTGTTACGTTCCGCAAGGCAAGGGGGGATAATCCGCTCCTGGGAAAAGATAACGTTGCATTTTAAAAAAAAAAGCCTGCAAATTTATCCGTGTTTCCTTCCCACTGATGGGCTGAGTCTTTTTCTTGGTTCCCAAGAGAGTGACGTTGCGAGGCTGGCATAAAATTTGAGAAGTGGGTTGCTACACTATGGAATTATTGCCGATATAGTGTTAATGTGGTTTTGCCAGCCTTTTGATTGAGTGCCACCCAGAGCCGATTGAAAAATAGCGATAGCGCTGAGACATATTGCCCTCTCTGGGCTGTTTGCAGAGTCGGCCTCTTGCCCCCGACAATCTGGGTCCTCAGTTTGCTGACCTCGGCAGGACGGAAGGCTGAGTCAACCTTGAGCCCCATAAGGATCGAACTGCTGTCAGAGGGCAGAGTTAGCCTGCAATACGGCGTTCTAACCACTGCGCCACCACCAGAAATGGGCAACTATAAGAAAGCAAAAAGAGAGGGAGGGAGGAAGGAAGGACAGTAGATTGGTATGAGGGAGGAAGGAAGGAAGGAAAGAAGATGGATATGTGAGGGAGGGAGGAAAGAAGGAAGGGAGATTGGTATAAGGAAGGAAGGAAGGAAAGAAGATGGATATGTGAGGGAGGGAGGAAGGAAAGAAGGAAGGGAGGAAGGGAGATTGGTATGAGGAAGGAAGGAAAGAAGATGGATATGTGAGGGAGGGAGGAAAGAAGGAAGGGAGATTGGTATGAGGGAGGAAGGAAGGAAAGATGGATATGTGAGGGAGGAAGGAAGGAAAGAAGGAAGGGAGATTGATATGAGGGAGGAAGGAAGGAAGGAAAGAAGATGGATATGTGAGGGAGGGAGGAAAGAAGGAAGGGAGATTGGTATAAGGAAGGAAGGAAGGAAGGAAGGAAGGAAGGAAGGAAGGAAGGAAAGAAGATGGATATGTGAGGGAGGGAGGAAAGAAGGAAGGGAGATGGGTATGGGAGGGAGGAAGGAAGGACTATGGCATGAACCTGCAGTTGCCAACCTTCAGTACCAGCAAACCATTCATTGCAAACCAAGTTAAGATGGTTTTATCATAGGTTCACAAATGAACGCAGAGATGATCAAGTGCGCTTGTACTCCTAGATTTCTGCAATGCCAGATTATGGGGTGTTATTTATTTATGTCTTTACCGTATGAGTATGCCAGCCATTCCTTGGAGGCCCTGGGTTCTCACTTTGTGCTAAGTAAGAAATGGCTCGTTCAAACCTAGTTTACTTTCCTAAAGAGTTACTTGTACGGGTTCAACCACTTATGAAGCCAGTGACGCCTTAATAAGGTCTAGGGCAGGGGTAGGCAACCTTGGCTCTTTTTTTGACTGGAGGACTTCAACTCCCAGAATCCCTGAGCCAGCCTGGCTCAGCTTGGAAACCTCTCCATTTCTCCTCAGCATGGCTGGCTCAGGAATTCTGGGAGTTGAAGTCCACGAGTCTCATAAAAGAGCCAAGGTTGCCCTCCCCTGGTCTAAGGAGATACAACAGGGCTTTTCAACCAGTGGTACGGGTACCACCTGTGGTACATTGGCACCTGGCACTTGTGGTAAGCGACCATCCTAGGAAAGTGGTAGCAGGGGAGGGGAATGAGCTGAACCGGTGGCAGCACCGCCCAAGCCTGAGCGAGAGACAGTTGGAGCTGCAGGGCTGTCGGGGCTCAGCGGAAGCGCCAGGATCAGCGCCAGGATCCAGCTGGAACTCAGCACTAATCCTGGCGCTTCTGAGCCCAGAAGAAGCGCCGATCAGCTGGAATGTTGCAGCATCTCCAGGGTCTCGTGATGTACATTCAGATGCTTGGCAACCGATTCCTATTTATGACGGTCACAGTGTGCCAGGGTCATGTGAAGGGACCAAAACCTGCTGCAACCACCCAGCAGACCGGGGGGGGGGGAATAAAAACCAAACACCCCCCACCCCACCCCCGCTGCCAATCCTGAACAGAAATGCTCCCAACCATGAAAACCTCGGACAGGAGGAAGTACACCGCCGGGCGGGCAGGCAGGTGTCTTGCTCGGCTGTGGCCTGGGGGGCACTTTTTCCAGTGCCATTGTAACTTCGAACAGTCACTAAGCAAACTGTTGTAAGTCGAGGACTACCTGTCCATCACTTTTTTCCTTTTTTTTTTTTTTTTTTTTTTTTGGTCATCAAGTTTTTGACCCCTTGCTAGGCGACCGGTGGTCCTCGGATGTTGCCATATCCTAAAAGTGGCACAGTGGGTGAAAAGGTTGAAAAGCCCTGATACACAACACACGATCCCTGTGAGTGGTCTTGTGAATGATTGAGGCCCCTGACTCTTCCCTTGTATATTTTATCTTTTTATTAAATTTTTGTGCCCTCCGTCTCCTCGGCCCCTGTTCCTGGTTAGGTGTTAGGAAATATCTCGCCCTAACAGGCACGATTGCACTCCTTGGGTGTTTTTTCAATGCTCTGGCTCTCTCAAAGCCGCTTTCCCAGAAGTTAATAACCATCATCATCATCATCATCACCATCATAAATAAAATAAAAAAGAAGCCATTTTCCTGGCTTTCTGTTGTAAGAAGTAATCTGGCAGATCGAAGCGTTCTTTTCCTCCCATCTTCCCTCAAGCGATTCCTGTAGGTGTGAGATTGACAGCGGGGGGGGGGTGGTGGTGTCAGTTGCAGCTGTCATTTTGGCGACGAGGAGGAGACGGTCTGTCTGTTTGCAGGCACCGGCGCCGGTTCTCACAGCCCTGTTGTGCCGCGCGTGATGCACGTATGAATCAGTCCCGAACCTCACCGAGTCCTTTGAAGGAAAGGCCAGGAGATGGAGATGCTGCTGGCAGCCGAACGTGGCTACATCCTGGTTTCACCTGGCTTGTTTGGGTACTCCCGGGAGTAAGACTCCCTCCTCACACACACAGACACACACACACACACACAGACACACACACACGGTCCTTCAAGCATGAAGAATGTGCTTGAGCCCCTTCCCCAGTTGCAGGGTGGGGGGGGCAGCGTTCTTGGAAGAATCGGTTGCACTTAACAGGAGAGCCTTGCTAAATGCGGACTCGCCTTCTCTGGCCGGTGGCTGAATGTTTCAGCTCTCGCGCTCTCTCTCTCCAACGGGGCGGTCCGGATCATGCGCGGTTTCGCTGGCGCGTGCAGAGGTTGCGCCATTGTGTCTGTGGAGCAGGCAGGGCCCTGGGGTGAAGAGGGCATCGCCCGGAGGCATAGAGCCATTGCTCAGCTGCTGATTTCCTTTCCTTCCTTCCTTCCTCTTTCCCTTCCTTCCTTCCTACTCCCTCCCTCCTTCCTTCCTTCCTCCCTCCCTCCTTCCTTCCTTCCTCCCTCCTTCCTTCTTTTCTTCCTTCCCCTTCCCTTCCTTTCAGTTTTCTCCTTCCTTCCTCCCTCCTTCCTCCTTCCTTCCTTCCTTCCTTCCTTCCTCCCTCCCTCCTTCCTTCCTTCTTTTCTTCCTTCCCATTCCCTTCCTTTCAGTTTTCTCCTTCCTTCCTCCCTCCTTCCTTCCTTCCTTCCTTCCTTCCTCCCTCCTTCCTTCCTTCCTTCCCCTTCCTTTTTTCCTTCCTCCCTCCTTCCCTTCCTTTCAGCTTTCTCCTTCCTTCCTTCCTTCCTTTTCTTCTCCCCTTCATTCTTTCCTTCTTTTCTTCCTTCCCCTTCCCTTCCTTTCAGCTTTCTCCTTACTTCCTCCCTCCTTCCTCCTTCCTTCCTTCCTTCCTCCTTCCCTTCCTTTCAGCTTTCTCCTTCCTTCCTCCCTCCTTCCTTCCTTCCTTCCTCCCTCCCTCCTTCCCTTCCTTTCAGCTTTCTCCTTCCTTCCTCCTTCCTTCCTTCCTTCCTTCCTTCCTTCCTCCTTCCTTCCTTCCTCCCTCCCTCCTTCCCTTCCTTTCAGCTTTCTCCTTCCTTCCTTCCTTCCTTCCTTCCTTCCTTCCTTCCTTCCTTCCTTCCTTCCTTCCTTCCTTCCTTCCTTTCTTCCACCCACCCCATCTTTTTTATTTTGACAAATAAGGTGGCAAAGACCACCAATTCTTTTAAGGACTTTTAAGAAGAGCCTGGATATCCCTTTGTCTGAAATTGGTATAGACTGAGGGACTCTCCCTGATCGCGCAGGGGAGGGGGTTGGGCTAGAAGACCTCCAGGGTCCCTTCCAACTCTGTTATTCTGTGTTCTGTGTTCCTTATTCTTCTTATTTGCCACCTACAACCACCCTGTGAGGTGAATTGGGCTGAGAGAGAGGCACTGGCCCAGAGTCACCCAGCCGGCTTTTCTGCCTAAGGTAGGACTAGAACTCACCGTCTCCTGGTGATTGGCCCAAAGTCACCCAGCCGGCTTTCATTCTAAGGCAGGACTAGAACTCACCATCTCCCAGTGATTTGCCCAAAGTCACCCAGCCGGCTTTCATTCTAAGGCAGGACTAGAACTCACCATCTCCCAGTGATTTGCCCAAAGTCACCCAGCCGGCTTTCATACCTAAGGTGGGACTAGAACTCACCGTCTCCTGGTGTTTGGCCCAAAGTCACCCAGCCGGCTTTCATTCTAAGGCAGGACTAGAACTCACCGTCTCCTGGTGTTTGGCCCAAAGTCACCCAGCCGGCTTTCATTCTAAGGCAGGACTAGAACTCACTGTCTCCCAGTGATTGGCCCAAAGTCACCCAGCCAGCTTTTCTGCCTAAGGCGGGACTAGAACTCACTGTCTCCCAGTAATTGGCCCAAAGGCACCCAGCCGGCTTTCATTCTAAGGCAGGACTAGAACTCACCGTCTCCTCCTTTCTGGCCTGGTGCCTTCACCTCTAGTCCAAACTGGCTCTTGCTACTTAAAATAAAATTACAGCATTTTTCTTAACCGACACTTCTGGATGGCTTTTCCCTTTATTTTTCGGAAATAAAAGTACATGCTACACACCCCCTCGCTCTTTCTGGTTCCAGGCATGTCCTCTAAAGTAGATCTTTGTAGGAATGAAGTACGTTTATGGGACAGAGCCAACTTTTGGTCTCGGAAACACGGCGAAAATCTAACACCTTTCCACCTCCGAGGAGATCAGAGGACAGTACTGACTTTCCTCAACCTTACTTTTCCTAAATCCGTCACCCTCCCGGAGTAATTCTTCGCTTTTCCCTTCTGTATTGAGTATTTATAACCTCCTTTGCAGCGCTGGGGGCGGGGGTGGGTGTCCAATCTTGGCAACTTTTTTTAAGACCTGTGGACTTCAACTCCCGGAATTTGGCTGGCTGGGGAATTCTGGGAGTTGAAGTCCACAGGTCTTCAAGTTGCCCAGATCGGAAACCCCCCCCCCCTTTTCAACTCTAATTGTTTGTTCTTCCAGGAACATTGAACATATTGTGGCGAGCTGGGCGGCAAATAAATTTAATAAATAAATACATCTCCCGTTGTCGTGCTGAACCGCTGAAGCTGTTAAGAAGAAAAGGACAATGGAAGAGGTCTTTATTGATGTGTTAAATTGGTTTGCTGCCCGTCTCACATTAGCTAGGCCAGGGGTAGGCCACCTTGGCTCTTTGATGACTCGTGGACTTGAACTCCCAGAATTCCTGAGCCAGCCACGCTGAGGGGAAAGGGAGAGGTTTTCAAGCAGAGCCATGCTGGCTCAGGAATTCTGGGAGTTGAAGTCCACGAGTCACGAAGGGAGCCATAGTTCCCCCATGCTGGCTCAGGAATTCTGGGAGTTGAAGTCCACCAGTCATGAGGGGGCCATAGTTCCCCCATGCTGGCTCAGGAATTCTGGGAGTTGAAGTCCACCAGTCATGAAGGGGGCCATGGTTCCCCCATGCTGGCTGAGGAATTCTGGGAGTTGAAGTCCACGAGTCATAAAAGAGCCAAGGTTGCCTACCCCTGCCCTAGGATGAGCCTCTGGTTTGAAAAGCAGAGGGTCACCCTTTTAAGCTTGCTTTCTTCCCCATTTTCAAATTATTCAGCTTGAGCCCTGCAATTACCTTTCTGCCCGGCAGGTGTTCGTTTACCTGAGAAGGGAACGGCCAAACACTGTCTAGCCTTGACCTGAATGGCAAAAGAAAAAGAGAGAGAGATTTTCTCTTCCTAACCCCCCAAACCCCAAACCCCAATTTTAACAGGATCCCTTCTGTTTGCTGCCTGGTAATCTGTGTTTGCTGGGTGGTAATGAGAGAAAAGCAAAACAAAAAACGGAATAGGAATTTGTGGCTCTTTGCAGATGGGTGTGTAAACGTGTGTGTGATGTCCGTCCAGGGATTTTGCTTGTTTTTACAAGCAAGAAGGTCACTTCAAGAAACCCCCCCCAATGGTATTTTGGCCATTTTGTCTCGGGAATTGAGGGGAAAAAATGGGAGACCCAAGAAAATTGATGCTTGTTTCTTCCAGTTGGCTGAAAGAAGAAAAAGCAGGATTTGTTTTTTGACTCCGGCCTTTCCTCCCTGTGTGCGTTAACAAGTGGTTGCATTCAAACAGGTGAAGATAAGGAGGAGGAATCCTTGAGCCTAATAAATTTGGGCCATTTTTTTTTTCCTTGGCGGGTGGGGGGATAAAGGGGTAGGATAAGAGTATAATCTTTTTGGCTTGTTTCACTTAGAGCAGGGGTAGGCAACCTTGGCTCTTTTATGACTCGTGGACTTCAACTCCCAGAATTCCTCAGCCAACATGAAGGAACTATGGCCCCCTCATGACTGGTGGACTTCAACTGCCAGAATTCCTGAGCCAGAATGGGGGAACTATGGCTTCCTTCATGACTTGTGGACTTCAACTCCCAGAATTCCTGAACCAGCATGGGGGAACTATGGCTTCCTTCATGACTTGTGGACTTCAACTCCCAGAATTCCTGAACCAGCATGGGGGAACTATGGCCCCTTCATGGCTTGTGCACTTCAACTCCCAGAATTCCTGAGCCAGCATGGCTCAGCTTGGAAACCTCTCCCTTTCTCCTCAGCATGGCTGGCTCAGGAATTCTGGGAGTTGAAGTCCACGAGTCATAAAAGAGCCAAGATTGCCTACTCCTGACTTAGAGGCTTTGCTATGGTGTTAAACCAAAACTAATAATGTCAAATTACCGTGGAATTTGGAATTGCTGCACAGTCCCTTTAATTAGCTCAGCCTGTGCAGCAGAATTCAGCAAGCTGCGACTTTCCAAGTAAATTCAAAATGGAGAAAGGAAATTGTAGCTTTCCTTTCTTCAGCTTCCCCCCCCCTCTTTTCAGATAGCTAGTTCGGTGTTTCCGAACCCGGGCCGCTTCAAGAGGTGTGGGCTACAACTCCCAGAATTCCCCATCCAGTTGGAGGTCCACGCATCTTAAAAGCAGCCCAGTTTAAGAAACACCGGCCTAGATGGAAGGCCTGATTTTACAACCTTTTCTCTCGTGGTCATTAAGTGAACAACACGGTCCTTAAGCAAACCAGGGCTTTTGCTGAAAACCGGAAATGAAATGCCAGATTTTGGTATAAAACCATCGTAAAAAATGTAGCCGTGGCAGGGCGGGACACGACAAATGGCTTGTAAATGCATCCGGGTTGCCAAGCAGCTTGAGTTTGGTTGCCCGACTATGCCTCCTCTTCCCCCAACTGTCACAACTTTGAATCCGAGTCATAATTAGCCACAAGGCAGGTCCGTCGTCACTTTGAACAGTCACTAAGCATCCATTCCTAAGTTGAGCAGTACCTGGGTTAGTTTTGTGTGAACAGCTTTTAATTGGGTCTGCCCACCAGCATACATGGAACGTGGACAGAGGCTAGTAAGAGTTGTGTCCCCTAACGCTGGAAGACTGTTGGGTCATAACAGAGAGACAGGTTGCTTCAGCGATTAAGGCGCCAGGCTAGAAAGTGGGAGACTGTGAGTTCCAGTCCCACCTTAACCTTGAAAGGCAGCTAGATCACCAGGAGACAGTGAGTTCTAGCACTGCTTTGGACGTGAAAGCCAGCTGGGTGACTTTGGGCCAATCACCAGGAAACTGTGAGTTCTAGTTCTGCCTTAGCCATGAAAGGCAGCTGGATGACTTTGGCTCAATAACCAGGCAACCGGGAGTTCCAGTGCTGCCTTAGGCACAAAAGCTGGCTAGGTGACTTTTGGCGAATGACCAGGAGAATGGGAGTTCTAGTCCTTCCTTAGGCATGAAAGGCAGGTGGATATCTTTGGGCCAATCGCCAGGAGACGGCGAGTTCTAGTCCCACTTCAGCCCTGAAAGCTGGCTGGATGACTTAGGGCCAATGACCAGGAGAAGGGGAATTCCAGTCCTGCCTTAGGCACAGCAGCTGTCAAGTTGACTTTGGGACAGCCACCAGGAGGCTGTGAGTTCTAGTCCCGCCTTAGCCACGAAAGCAAAGTGGCTGACTTGGCCAATCTTCCTCTCTTAGCACAACCCACTTTACAAAGTCGTTGTTGTTGTTGTTGGGAAAATAGGAAGAAGGTACGCTGGATAGGCTTATTTGTAAACAAACCTTATTTGTAAACACAGTAATGAATGAATGAATAAATAATAAATAAAATAAAATAACCCAGAGACAGGACCAAGGCCGGGGAGCACGCATGGAGAAGCCGGTCACCAGTAGATAAACACAGGAGCTCTCCAGCCACTCCACAGGTGTCTCAGGTAAGGCCAGGAAGACACGCCCGCCCGCCAGGATCAAAAGGCTTTCACTTCGCCCACAAAGTAGAAGGAAGAAACAAGAAAATTAGCAAGGCCGCCGTGGACTTGAAACGTGGCCTCTGGGCTTCTTGAGGGCAGACCTGGGACTTCAAAGTCCTCGGCGCCCAGGTCCCTTGCCATACCAGATAATTAATAATAATAAAGTTGGAAGGGACCTTGGGAGGTCCTCTAGTCCAACCCCCTGCTCAGACAGGAAACCCTACACCATTTCAGAGAAAATGGCTGTCCAGTCTCTTCTTAAAAACCTCCAGTGTTGGAGCATTCACAGCTTCTGGAGTCCAGGAGTTCCACTGGTCAATTGTTCTCACTGTCAGGAAGTTTCTCCTTAGTTCTAGGTTGCTTCTCTCCTTGACTAGTTTCCATTTGTTGTCCTTCCCTCTTCTTTATTTCTTTCTTTCCTCCCACTCTCCCTCCCTCCCTCTCTCCTTCCCCTCCCTCCCTCCTTTCCTCCCTCTTTCCCTCTCTCCCTCCTTCCTTCCTTCTTCCCTCCCTCTCCTCTCCTCCCCTCCCCCCTCCTCCTTCCCCTCCCCTCCTCCCTCTCCTCCCCTCCCTCCCTTCCTTCATCTTCCTTCCTTCCTTTCTTCCTTCCTTCCTCCCTTCCTTCCTTCCTTCCTTCCTTCCTTCCTTCCCTCCCCACTCCCTCTCTCCTCCTCTCCGCCCTCCTCCTTCCCCTCCCCTCCCTCCCTCTCCTCCCCTCCCTCCCTCTCCTCCCCTCCCTCCCTTCCTTCATCTTCCTTCCTTCCTTCCTTCCTTCCTTCCTTCCTTCCTTCCTTCCCTCCCCACTCCCTCTCTCCTCCTCTCCCCCCTCCTCCTTCCCCTCCCCTCCCTCCCTTTCCTCCCCTCCCTCCCTTCCTTCATCTTCTTTCCTTCCTTCCTTTCTTCCTTCCTCCCTCCCTCTCCTCCCCTCCCTCCCTCCCTCCCTCCCTCCCTCCCTTCCTTCCTTCCTTCCTTCCTTCCTTCCTTCCTTCCTTCCAGAATCATAGAATCCTATGGTTGGAAACAACCATAACAACAACAACAACAACAACAACAACAACAACAACAACAACAATAATAATAATAATAATAAAGTTGGAAGGGACCTTGGAGGTCATCTAGTCCAACCCCCTGCTCAGGCAGGAAACCCTATGTCATTCCAGACAAATGGCTGTCCAGTCTCTTCTTAAAAACTTCCAGTGTTGGAGCATTCACCGCTTCTGGAGTCCAGGAGTTCCACTGGTCAATTGTTCTCACTGTCAGGAAGTTTCTCCTTAGTTCCAGGTTGCTTCTCTCCTTGATGAGTTTCCATCCGTTGCTTCTTCTCCTGCCTTCGGGCGCTTTGGAGAAGAGCTTGACTCCCTCTTCTTTGGGGCAGCCCCTGAGATATTAAGCTTCTTCCACCCACCCACCCCTCCAAAAAAAAAAGCCCCCTGCCAGAAACCAAAATGTTACCACTCCCACCTTCTGTCCATTCCCCCCCCCCTTTTTTTTTTTGCAAAAGGGGATCGCGTGACCCCAAGACACTGCGACTGTCGTAACTATGAGTCAGTTGCCCAAGCGTCTGAATTTTGATCAGGCGACCACGGGGATGCTGCAAGGGTCGTCAGTGTGAAAATTAGTCGTAAGCCGCTTTTCCCCCACTCCCGTCGTGACGTCGAACGGTCACTAAACGCAGCGTCGTAAGCCGAGGACCACCTATAACGCCGTCAATGGTTTTAAAGCCTGACCATCTGCAGGACCGTCTCTCTCGCTGTAAACCAGCCCGGCGACTCAAATCCGCAGCAGAAGCCTTCAGAGCATCGCGCTGCTCCAAAATCTCAGCTTTGTGGCAGGCAAGAATGAACTTTACTGAATAAATACCACACACGCACGCACGCACGCACACACACACACACACACACACACACTGTATAGCTTGCTGCTTGTTTGGGGACAATCTACTGAGCCCTCTTCTCCCAATAGAAGACCGCATTTGTAGGTCAGGTTTGAACGGTGGGGGTCCATGGTGCCCTCTGAGCTTGGCTGGTTTCCTGCCAGACGTTCCGTGACCCAACTAGGGAACATCAGCAGGGCTAAAAGAGGGGAGGGGGTTGTGGAGTGGAGAAGAGGAGGAGGGGAAGAAGGCGAGGAGGGGGAGGACTTGTGGGGTCCTGGTTGGTCTCTGAGCTGGGGGGTTTCCTTGCAGACGTTTCGTGACCCAACTAAGGAACATCACCAGTGCTAGAAGGGAGTGAGGTTTGCGAGGAGGAGGAGGAGGAGGGGAAGAAGGCGAGGAGGGGGAGGACTGTGGGGTCCTGGGTGGTCTCTGAGCTGGGGGGTTTCCTTGCAGACGTTTCGTGACCCAACTAGGGAACATCCTCAGTGCTAGAAGAGAGGGGAGTTTGAAGGGGGGAGGAGGAGAACTGTGGGGTCCTGGGTGCCCTCTGAGCTTAGTAATTGGCTTGTAGACGTTTCATGACCCAACTAGGGAACCTCCTCAGGGCTGGAAGGGCGGGGATGTTGTTCTCTGTTTATAGGCATGTGTCTTGCCCTCTCAGTGTTGCTCTGAGTCTCGTTTACTTCTGGGTCGTTCCTTGATTAGGCTGTTGTTTGCTGTATATCAACAGGGAGGAAACCCCACTCCTTTCCAGTACTGATGACGTTCCCTAGTTGGGTCATGAAACGTCTGCAAGAAAACCGCCCAGCTCAGAGAGCACCAAGGACCCCACAGTCCTCTTCCTCCTCCTCCTCCCCCCTTCTAGCACTGAAGATGTTCCCTAGTTGGGTCATGAAACGTCTGCAAGAAAACAGCCCAGCGCAGAGAGCACCAAGGACGCCCACGGTCTTCCTCCTCCTCCTCCTCCCCCCCCCCTCCTAGCACTGATGATGTTCCCTAGTTGGGTCATGAAACGTCTGCAAGGAAACCACCCAGCCCAGAGAGTACAAAAGATTCCCACACCCACAGGAATTTGGCCAAGACACCTCTCCTCCACCTTTTCATTTCTGTTTGCTTTTAATTTCTGTTGTATTTTAATTGCAGTCTTCCCATTTTGCCTCACTCTTCAGCATTGCAAGTATTGCTCTTGAGGATGACATAAAGGTAGAAAGTCACAAGCATGCGTGCAATAATAAAGAAATCAGGTTGGAAGTCCGACTGTCTTTCTCCGCTCCTCTTAGCTTCTCTCTTCGGCTAACTCTTGGGGAAAAAGCGCCTGTCTGGTGGCAAAAGTCACCGTGGCGGCCCCGTCACCTTTCCGGAAGTCCCTTTTCCATGAGAACGGCATTTTGGCTATTTCACCTTGATACGTTTCCCTGATTAAAGCGGGCAGAGCGAGTGGGCCCGTGGCGGGTTTTCACGCAGTAGGACTCCCCGCTTCCTCCCTTCTCCATCCTTTGTTTCAATTCAAAATGACACCCTTTCTAAGTCTTCTGCGTTTGCTCCAGTGAATCCGGCACTTGCTGTGCCCGTTGAAGTCCTTAAGTGGCAGGGCTTCGGGCAAAGAGGCCGAGTCTGTTCACAAATGCCCACTTTGGTGCCCTTTACTCAAAACTGCTGCAGAAGGTGTGGGGGGGGGAGAGTTAACTTTAGAAAAACTTCCAATAGGAAGAAGCAAAGGGAAGGTTTGTGATGATGCCGATGAAGAAAGTGTGAGTCATCATCACAAAAAACCATATTCAAGGTCCCTGTTGTTGCGTCTGCCTTCATCCATGGCTCTCTAATTAGCTGAAGCAGGGGTGCCCAACCTTGGCCACTTTTAAGACTTGAGGACTTCGACTCTCAGAATTCCCTAGCCAGCGTAGCTTGTAAGACTTGTGGACTTCAACTCCCAGAATTCCCCCAGCCAGTGTAGCTTTTAAGACTTGTGGACTTCAACTCCCAGAATTCCCCAGCTAGCGTAACTTTTAAGAGGACTTCGACTCCCAGAATTCCCCAGCCAGCGTAGCTTGTAAGACTTGAGGACTTCAACCCCCAGACTGGCTGGAGGATTCTGGGACTTAAGTCCACAGATCTCAAAGTTGCCAAGGTTGGACACCCCTGATCTAAAGTGAATTTAACACAATTTTGTGGACATGTCCCAGAATGTCCACAGGTCTTCAAAGTTGCCAACTTTGCACAGGACTAAGAGAAGGTGAGAAGTTTCAACACGAGCTTAAGACCGTGACAGCATCCCCATGGTCATGTGATCGCAATTCAGCTGTTTGGCAGCTGACTCATACTTACGACGGTTGCAGTGTCCTGGAGTCACGTGATCAATCTCCCCTTTTGCAACTTTCTGACCAACAAAATCGATAGGGAAGCCAGATTCACTTAACTGTCCTGTTACTCACTTAACAACTGCAGTGATTCACTTAACGGTGGCAAGAACAGTCGTAAAGTGGGGCAAAACTCTATCAATGTTTCACTTAGCAACAGAAATTTGAGGCTCCAATTGGCGGTCGTGAGTCGAGGATCTCCTGTATTGGAAACATAGATGTTTTGGACATTTATATGTATTTATATTTATTGGGTTCTACTAATCCAGTTGAAATGTCAATTCATGCTGCTAGTCCATATAATAAGCCATAAACAAATAAAGAAACAAGTAAGTAAATAAAAATAACCCTTGCTAAATAAATGGTTGTAAGTCGAGGATTACCTATATACAGTAGATCTGAAGGACAAAAATGATGTTGGTCGTTAGAAAATGAGGATTTAAGTTGGAACGCTGGTCTTAAAAGCTGCGTTTCTGTTTAAAAGAGCGAGGAAGCCAACATTTTGCAGCAAAGATGAGTCAAATCCTTACATCAGATCTTTTCCTTCAGCTGCCTGCCAGCCTCTCTCTCCTGCTCTGTCAATTCAGTGACACACCTTCCGCTATTTCCTTTATCTGTGCCACTTTCCATACCAGCAACACTCGGAGGAGGTTGCAGTAAAGGCCAGAGAGAAAAATGTTGAATTTAAGAACTAGGAAAGGAGCAGGAGAAATGTGATGTCACACCATGAAAGCTTAGGGGAAGGGCAGGTAGAATAAGAAATAAGAATAGAATAGAATAATAGAATAGAATAGAATAGAATAGAATAGAATAGAATAGAATAGAATAGAATAGAATAGAATAGAATTATGGAATAGAATAGAATAGAATAGAATAGAATAGAATAGAATAGAATAGAATAGAATAGAATAGAATAGAAATAATGAATAGAATAGAATAGAATAGAATAATAAGAATAGAATAGAATAGAATAGAATAGGAATAGAATAGGAATAGAATAGGAATAGAATAGGAATAGAATAGAATATTAGAATAGAATAATATTAGAATAAGTAAAGGTAAAGGTAAAGGTTCCCCCACCCGTGCGTGATAGTCGTTTCTGACTCTAGGGGCCGGTGCTCATCTCCGTTTCCAAGCCGAAGAGCCGGCGCTTGTCCGAGGACGTCTCCGTGGTCATGTGGCCGGCATGACTAGACGCCAAAGGCGCACGGAACGCTGTTACCTTCCCACCGGAGTGGTCCCTATTTTTCTACTTGCATTTTTACGTGCTTTCATCCCAGCTCCTGCCAACCTAGCAGTTCGAAAGCATGTAAAAATGCAAGTAGAAAAATAGGGATCACTACGGTGGGAAGGTAACAGCGTTCCGTGCGCCTTTGGCGTCTAGTCATGCCGGCCACATGACCACGGAGACGTCCTTGGACAAGCGCTGGCTCTTCGGCTTTGAAACGGAGATGAGCACCGGCCCCTAGAGTTGGAAACGACTAGCACGCATGTGCGGGGGAACCTTTACCTTTAGAATAGAATAATGAATTGAGTAAAAGAGAATAGAATAGAATAGAATAATATTAGATTAGAATAGAATTACAGGATAGAATACAATAGAATACAATAGAGAATAGAGTACAATACAGAATTAGAATAGAATAGAATAACTATCGTCATTTTAAATGTACACTAAGTATACATTAAATAAAATTTTGTTGCCTTCAGCTCTCAAAGGGTAACCTCCAACATACACTACATAAACATGACAAAAATTATGCACATACCGACATACACATACACATACGACCCAGAGAAACCACACGGTCTAGTTGGGATATGTACATATACACGGCAAGAAAAAAAGAATCCTGCAAATTTACAAGATACAAGCAGCTAGTAAAGGAAGTCTCTGAAAACATTTTCGAGCATGGACAGAGTGCAGACACCATCACCAGCCACCTGCGATTAATCACAGGCACAGGTAGTCCTCGACTTACGAGCACAATTGAGCCCCATATTTCTCTGGCTAAGCGAGAGATTTATTGAGTTCTGCCCCAGTTTATGACCTTTCTTGCCACAGTCGTTAAGTGAATCACTGCAGCTAACATAGTAACAAAGTTGTTAAGTGAAGCCGGCTTCCCCCTTGAATTTGCTTGTCAGAAGGTCGGAAAAGGTCACATCTCACACACACACACACACACACACACACACACACACACACACACACACCGGGACACCGCAACCATCCTAAACATGAGCTAGTTGGTCCAGCATCTGAGGTTTGATCACATGACCGCAGAGATGCCGCAATGGTCATAAGTGTGAAAAACGGTCCTAAGTCAATTTTTTCAGAGCCGTCGTAGCTTTGAACAGTCACTAAATGCATTTTCGTAAGTCGAGGGCTCCCTGTACAACCAGCTCTCCGTGCTTCTTCAATCTCCCAGTTGTTGCTCTCCGTAGAAATACATTTATAGCTAGCCCTCGCTTAACAACCATTCATTTAGTGACCCTTTAAAGTAACAACAGCGTTGGGGGGGGGAAACCTGGCTGAGCGCCAGTCCCCACGCTTACGACCGTCGCAGCATCTCCCACGGTCACATGATCAACATTTAGGCCCTTGTCCACCGACGTGTATTTACGACAATCGCAGCGTGCTGGGATCACCTGATCACCTTTGTGTCTTCCGCCCAGCAAAGTCAGCGAGGGATCCTGAATTTGTTTAACAACCCTGTGCTTCACGGCCGCAGTGATTCGCTTAACAACGGTCACAGAGAAGGTGCTAAAATTGGGCGCGTCTGGCTTAGCGTCGGAAATTTTGGCACACGTAAGGACTGCCCTGTAAAAGATCTGAGCTTTCACAAGAAGCCACTGGGGTTGGTTCAGTTTTGAGATTATAAATTTACTTCAGCCCACTGCCCATAATTTCAATTATTTTTGGATTAGGAGGGCTGTCCCGATCACTTGCGCCTCGGTTACTAGGGGATAAGTTGGGGAACTGCAGCGCGCTCTGCGTGGGGCTGCCCTTGAAGAGTGAGCTGATTCAGAGTATGATAAGACTGCACAAACAGGAATGGGCAGCTTTGCGATGCCCGGAGCACAGGAAGCTAAACTAACCACCTTGGTCTAGTAGTGGTTAAGACACCAGCCAGGAAGCGAAACAGCATGAATTCAAGTCCCAACTTAGCCATGAAAGCCAGCTGGGTGACTTGTGGCCAATCACCAGGGGAGGGTGAGTTCTAGTTCCACTTAGCCATGAAAGCCAGTTAGGTGACTGGACCAATCAACAATAGAGGGTGAGTTCTAGTTCCATTTAGGCATGAAAGCCAGCTGGGTGACTTTGGGCTAATCACCAGGAGACGGTGAGTTCTGGTTCCACTTAAAAGTCAGCTGGGTGACTTCTGGCCAATCACCAGAGGTGGGTGAGTTCTAGTTCCACTTAGCCATGAAAGCCAGCTGGGTGACTTCTGGCCAATCACCAGGGGTGGGTGAGTTCTAGTTCCACTTAGCCATGAAAGCCAGCTAGGTGACTTTGGGCCAATCACCAAGGGTGGGTGAGTTCTAGTTCCACTTAGCCATGAAAGCCAGCTGGGTGACTTCTGGCCAATCACCAGGGGTGGGTGAGTTCTAGTTCCACTTAGCCTTGAAAGCCAGCTAGGTGACTTTGGGCCAATCACCAAGGGTGGGTGAGTTCTAGTTCCACTTAGCCATGAAAGCCAGCTGGGTGACTTTGGGCTAATCACCAGGAGACGGTGAGTTCTGGTTCCACTTAAAAGTCAGCTGGGTGACTTCTGGCCAATCACCAGGGGTGGGTGAGTTCTAGTTCCACTTAGCCATGAAAGCCAGCTGGGTGACTTCTGGCCAATCACCAGGGGTGGGTGAGTTCTAGTTCCACTTAGCCATGAAAGCCAGCTAGGTGACTTTGGGCCAATCACCAAGGGTGGGTGAGTTCTAGTTCCACTTAGCCATGAAAGCCAGCTAGGTGACTTTGGGCCAATCACCAGGGGTGGGTGAGTTCTAGTTCCACTTAGCCATGAAAGCCAGCTGGGTGAGTTCTGGCCAATCACCAGGGGTGGGTGAGTTCTAGTTCCACTTAGCCATGAAAGCCAGCTAGGTGACTTTGGGCCAATCACCAAGGGTGGGTGAGTTCTAGTTCCACTTAGCCATGAAAGCCAGCTGGGTGACTTCTGGCCAATCACCAGTGGTGGGTGAGTTCTAGTTCCACTTAGCCTTGAAAGCCAGCTAGGTGACTTTGGGCCAATCACCAAGGGTGGGTGAGTTCTAGTTCCACTTAGCCTTGAAAGCCAGCTAGGTGACTTTGGGCCATTCACCAAGGGTGGGTGAGTTCTAGTTCCACTTAGCCATGAAAGCCAGCTGGGTGACTTCTGGCCAATCACCAGGGGTGGGTGAGTTCTAGTTCCACTTAGCCATGAAAGCCAGCTGGGTGACTTTGGGCTAATCACCAGGGGTGGGTGAGTTCTAGTTCCACTTAGCCATGAAAGCCAGCTAGGTGACTTTGGGCCAATCACCAAGGGTGGGTGAGTTCTAGTTCCACTTAGCCATGAAAGCCAGCTGGGTGACTTCTGGCCAATCACCAGGGGTGGGTGAGTTCTAGTTCCACTTAGCCTTGAAAGCCAGCTAGGTGACTTTGGGCCAATCACCAAGGGTGGGTGAGTTCTAGTTCCACTTAGCCTTGAAAGCCAGCTAGGTGACTTTGGGCTAATCACCAGGGGTGGGTGAGTTCTAGTTCCACTTAGCCATGAAAGCCAGCTGGGTGACTTCTGGCCAATCACCAGGGGTGGGTGAGTTCTAGTTCCACTTAGCCTTGAAAGCCAGCTAGGTGACTTTGGGCCATTCACCAAGGGTGGGTGAGTTCTAGTTCCACTTAGCCATGAAAGCCAGCTGGGTGACTTTGGGCCAATCACCAAGGGTGGGTGAGTTCTAGTTCCACTTAGCCATGAAAGCCAGCTGGGTGACTTCTGGCCAATCACCAGGGGTGGGTGAGTTCTAGTTCCACTTAGCCTTGAAAGCCAGCTAGGTGACTTTGGGCTAATCACCAAGGGTGGGTGAGTTCTAGTTCCACTTAGCCTTGAAAGCCAGCTAGGTGACTTTGGGCCATTCACCAAGGGTGGGTGAGTTCTAGTTCCACTTAGCCATGAAAGCCAGCTGGGTGACTTTTGGCCAATCACCAGGGGTGGGTGAGTTCTAGTTCCACTTAGCCTTGAAAGCCAGCTAGGTGACTTTGGGCCAATCACCAAGGGTGGGTGAGTTCTAGTTCCACTTAGCCATGAAAGCCAGCTGGGTGACTTTGGGCTAATCACCAGGAGACGGTGAGTTCTGGTTCCACTTAAAAGTCAGCTGGGTGACTTCTGGCCAATCACCAGGGGTGGGTGAGTTCTAGTTCCACTTAGCCATGAAAGCCAGCTGGGTGACTTCTGGCCAATCACCAGGGGAGGGTGAGTTCTAGTTCCGCTTTAACCATGAAAGCCAGCTGGGTGACTTTGAGCCCATCCCTCTCTCTCTCTCAGCCCAGCCCACCTCACGGGGTTGCTGTTTTGGGGGAAAGAGGAGGAGGAAGTTGTGTTGGATTTGTTGCCATCTTGAGTTATTTGTAAAAATAACGAGGGTTGCAAATAAAGAGTAAACTAATCAGACCTCTACGTAGGCTACTGGTTGGCTTCTGGGTGCAAGTGCCGTGGAGCATTCACAGCTTCTGGAGGCAGGTGGTTAATAATAAAGTTGGGAGGGACCTTGGAGGTCATCTAGTCCAACCCCCTGCTCAGGCAGGAAACCCTAGTATATACCATTTCAGACCAGTGGCTGTCCAGTCTCTTCTTATTGGTAGAGGTAGTTCTTGACTTGTGAGCACGGTTGAGCCCCAAAACGTACGTTGCTAAGTGGGAGGTTTGTTAAGAGAGCGGTTTGTCCCATTTGACAATTTTTCCTGCTGGTTTTCTTCAGTTGTTAAATTAGTAAAACGGTTCTTAAGCGAATCTGGCTTCCCCATTGACTTTGCTTGTCGGAAGGTCCCAAACGGGGATCACGTGACACCACCCCCCCCCCTGGGACACATCTGAATGTCAATCAGATGACCACGGGAAATGCTGCAACGATCGTAAGCGTGAAAAGGGGTCGTAAGTCACTTTTTTGGTCTCGTCTTGGTTGGGCTGACTTGTCCAGCCACCCCTTATGTGTCGCAACTTTGGGCAGCTTGCAAAACAATAAGAACCAAAATCTTAAATGTATTGTCATCAGATCCGGGCGGAGGCCCACATACTGGCTTAATTTCCATTTAATTCAGGAGTGTCCAACCTTGGCCACTTTTAAGACCTGTGGACTTCAAGTCCTCCACAAGTCTTAAAAGTGGCCGAGGTCGAGAAACACAGCTTTAAAAGAAAACCTCCTAGTTGATTAACTAGGATTTAGGGTTAAGCTGACCTGGGGAATTCTGGGAGTTGAAGTCCACAAGTCTTCAAGTGGCCAAGGTTGAATGCCCTCCAATTTAAATCTTTCAACTTAATTCATAAGATAGAAAAATGTGGGTTAGACAGCATCACCACCAGATGGATTCCGTAGCTGGCTGACCGGCCGTACTCAGCATGTGTGGTCCTCAATGGAACCGCATCTACATGGAAGAAAGTCAGCATGGCTGGCTGGGGGATTCTGGGAGCTGAAGTCCACAAGTCATCAAAGGGCCAGGTTTGAAGACCCCTGGTCTGTCTGAACACCAGAAGCATACCTGAGCTGCGGGGGGTGGGGGTGGGAAACCATGAGGAACATATCTAAGGAGGCATCGGCGATGGTCGTCTTCTCCACCTCTACAGCAAGTTCAGATCGCAAGGGACTACTCTGTTGGGGAAGTCTGGCCGAAAAGGAGATGGGACACTTCCCACTGGATCCTCAAGAATTTCTGGAATTTCCTGGAAAATAAGATCAAAGAGTACTTGCTTTTCCAGAGGAGCTCCCCCCCCCAATCTGTTGCCCAACCTCTAGCAGCCTTGAAGAAGTGCCAAGGACATTATGTCAGGAAGGTGATTTCGATTCTCTAGCCTGCAGTCAGAAGATGAATTATGTCTGAAATGGCATCTGGCATTTCCTTGGTTTTGGTCCAAGTGAAGAGCTGAAGGCTTTGAGGTTGGGTCAGATGGGACTGCATGGTTTCTACAATTCTGACTCTGTTGCTGTAACAACTAGAAAGGAGTAGAGTAGAATTTAGAATAGAATAGAACAGAATAGAATAGAATAGAATAGAATAGAATAGAATAGAATAGAATAGAATAGAATAGAATAGAATAGAATAGAATAGAATAGAATAGAATAGAATAGAATGAAAACAATAGGATAAAATAGAAATAAACAAGAATAGAATAGAATTAAAACAATAGAATAGAATTAAAACAAGAATAAAATATAGAATAGAATAAGAATATGGAATAGAATAGAATAGAATAGAATAGAAATAAAATAAGAATAGAATAGAATTAAAACAAGAATAGAATAGAATTAAAACTAGAATAGAATAGAATAGAATTAAAACAAGAATAGAATAAGAATAAGGAATGGAATAGAATTAGAATAGAATAGAATTAAAACTAGAATAGAATAGAATTAAAACTAGAATAGAATAGAATTATAACTAGAATAGAATAGAATTAAAATAATAGAATAGAATTAAAATAAGAATAGTAGAATAGAATAGAATTAAAACAAATAGAATAGTATTGTATTGTATTGTATTGTATTGTATTCTATTCTATTCTATTCTATTCTATTCTATTCTATTCTATTCTATTCTATTCTATTCTATTATATTATATTCTATTATATTATATTATATCCCATAATTCTATTCTATTCTGTTCTATTCAATTAAAATCGTCCTGCATGTACAGATAGTCCTTGACTTACGACCGCTCACTTAGTGTCAGTTCAAAGTTACGACTGACTCAAAGGAGGAGACTTAGCAACTAGTGATTGCAGTCTTAGGGTCCTGCATTTACAGGCAGTCCTTGACTTACGACCACTTGCTTAATGACTGTTGAAATTTACAACCGACTCAAAAATGGGGACTAAGCAACTAGTGGGTCCTGGATGTACAGATAGTCCTCAACTTATGTCTGGCTGCTTACTGACAGTTCAGATTATAACCAAGTCAAAAAAGGGGTCTTAGCAACTAGCGTGTGCAGTCTTAAGGTCTTGCGTGTACAGGTAGTCCTCAACTTATGACCGGCCACTTAGTGACTGAAGTTATGACTGCGCCCAAAATGGGGACTTAGGACCCAGATTTAAAGTTCTGATGGCCCCTTCATAGTCCCATGACCCAACTTTGCGTGCTCAGCAAACGTGGCTGCATTTGCACACGTGTGTGTGTGTCGTGTGACAATTTTTACAATGGTTTTGCCCCAAATTGGCACCGACTTCTGCTTTTCAGCAAAACCGCCCCCTGTAGCAAACCGTTGATGTGCTTAAGGACTGTGGATTTACTTAACGTCTGCCACAAAGAGTTTGAAAATCCAGGTGGGTCACATGTCTGTTCTGTTTCACAGCCGTTGCAAAATCCTGCATTCTGGTTGTGTGTGAAGGACAACTTATACACTCTCTTCCCTGAGAGAGCCTATTGTGTCCTGCAGTTGTAGCCTGTAAATCAGAAAATTCAAAATAGCACTCAATAGGCTGGCATGATGGGAGCCAGTTTGGTCTAGTGGTTAAGGCATCAGGCTAGAAATCAGGTGATGGTGAGTTCTAGTCCCGTCTTCAGCATGGAAGCTAGCTGAGTGACTTTTCTCCAGTCACCAGGCGACGGTGAGTTCTAGTCCCGCCTTAAACATGGAAGCTGGCTGAGCGACTTTTGCCCAGTCACCAGGTGACGGTGAGTTCTAGTCCCGCCTTCAGCATGGAAGTTGGCTGAGTGACTTTTGCCCAGTCACCAGGCGACGGTGAGTTCTAGTCCCGCCTTAAGCATGGAAGCTGGCTGAGTGACTTTTGCCCAGTCACCAGGCGACGGTGAGTTCTAGTCCCGCCTTAAGCATGGAAGCTGGCTGAGTGACTTTTGCCCAGTCACCAGGTGACGGTGAGTTCTAGACCCGCCTTCAGCATGGAAGCTGGCTGAGTGACTTTTGCCCAGTCACCAGGCGACGGTGAGTTCTAGTCCCGCCTTAAGCATGGAAGCTGGCTGAGTGACTTTTGCCCAGTCACCAGGCGACGGTGAGTTCTAGTCCCGCCTTAAGCATGGAAGCTGGCTGAGTGACTTTTGCCCAGTCACCAGGCGACGGTGAGTTCTAGACCCGCCTTCAGCATGGAAGCTGGCTGAGTGACTTTTGCCCAGTCACCAGGCGACGGTGAGTTCTAGTCCCGCCTTTAGCATGGAAGTTGGCTGAGTGACTTTTGCCCAGTCACCAGGCGACGGTGAGTTCTAGTCCCGCCTTCAGCATGGAAGCTGGCTGAGTGACTTTTGCCCAGTCACCAGGCGACGGTGAGTTCTAGTCCCGCCTTAAGCATGGAAGCTGGCTGAGTGACTTTTGCCCAGTCACCAGGCGACGGTGAGTTCTAGACCCGCCTTCAGCATGGAAGCTGGCTGAGTGACTTTTGCCCAGTCACCAGGCGACGGTGAGTTCTAGTCCCGCCTTAAACATGGAAGCTGGCTGAGCGACTTTTGCCCAGTCACCAGGTGACGGTGAGTTCTAGACCCGCCTTCAGCATGGAAGCTGGCTGAGTGACTTTTGCCCAGTCACCAGGCGACGGTGAGTTCTAGTCCCGCCTTAAGCATGGAAGCTGGCTGAGTGACTTTTGCCCAGTCACCAGGCGACGGTGAGTTCTAGTCCCGCCTTAAGCATGGAAGCTGGCTGAGTGACTTTTGCCCAGTCACCAGGCGACGGTGAGTTCTAGACCCGCCTTCAGCATGGAAGCTGGCTGAGTGACTTTTGCCCAGTCACCAGGCGACGGTGAGTTCTAGTCCCGCCTTCAGCATGGAAGCAGTCTGAGTGACTTTTCCCCAGTCACCAGGCGACGGTGAGTTCTAGTACCACCTTAAGCATGAAAGCCGGCTGGATGACTTTGGGCCAGTCCTTCTCTCTGTCAGCCCAGCCCGCCTCACAGGGCTGTTGTTCTGGAGAAAAAAATAGGAGGAGGGGGAGGAAGGCTTGTTATGTACGTTCACCCCCTTGATCCGAGGGATAAAATAAATAAATAAAATTATAATCCCCCGGGGGAACCACCTTGTCCTTCGCTTCGCTAACCCGCTGCCTCCTTCTCTCCCTCCTCTTCCCTTGCAGCCATCCATGCTAAAGACGCTTCCTGCAGCCAGATGAGCCCCCCAGGGCCGACGAGGCACTTGCGGCCCAGATAGCTGGTCGGCTCGCCCCGCCTCACCCAGCCGGGCAGAATGCCGTCCACCAGCCGAGCCGGCAGCCTGAAAGACCCGGAAGTCGCCGAGCTGTTTTACAAAGAAGATCCGGAGAAGCTCTTCACGGACCTGCGGGAGATCGGCCATGGCAGCTTCGGAGCCGTTTATTTTGTAAGGACCCTTTTTTTTGGGGGGGGGTTGCGTGCGCACGGGAAACTCCCTCCTCCCGCCTCCAAAGTCCCGCTTGCCCCTCAGCTTGACGACCGCAATTGAGCCCAGCGTTTCCGTCGGCTAGGCAAGGCGCTCGTTCGGGCGGGCTCCCTCTCATTTTCACGACCCGATTTGGCCCAGTCGTTAAGTGGGATGGGCTGCGGTGGCTAAAAAGAACCACACCCGTCGTTAAGCTAGCCTGCCTTCCCCCCCCCCCCCCGGATTAAGTCAGTTGCCGCCTGATTTGGCAACCCGATTTGGCACGGTCGCTAAGCGAGACCCCGCAGTTGTTAAACGAATCGCAGGGTCGTCAAGCTAGTCCGCCTTTTCCCCCATCGGTTTTGCTTGGCTGGGAAGGTCGCAAACGGGGATCACACCAGCCTGGGACGCTGCAGCTGTAGTGCATGCATGCCTGTTGCCACATGTCTGGATTTTGATCAGGTGGCCCTGGGAAGGCTGCAGTGATTATAAGGGTGAGATCTAGTCATAAATCACTTTTTCAGCCAGTCATTAATAAGAATAATAACAAGAACAATAATAATTACTACTACTACAACTACTACTTCTTCACTAGATGAATGGTTGTAAGTTGAGCACTACGTATGCTCAAAAGTGTAAATTTATTAGCAGCCAAGTCCTTCTGGAGGAATTCTGGGAGTTGAAGTCCACAGGTTTGAAAGATTTATTTATAAATCTTATTTATTAAGATTTCTACAATCCAGCAAACTAACTGATTCCGCATGGGATGCTAAAATGCAATGCATCGTCAAACCAGTTCAAAACCGCACAATGTTGCGGCTGCTGAGTAAGCCACGATAAGCGGCTGGATTATTTTTCAATAAACCTCGGTGAAACTACGGCTTATCGGCATGCGTGAGCACTGTCCTCTACATATTCATGGCTTCATGAGGATATGTCCAGCATTATCACGCAAGAATCTCAGTCTGAGAAGCCGTAATAGCTAACAGTTAATGCAGAAGACCCTTTTGTATTATTACACTTTTGGATTTTAACGACTGCGGGCCTCACAGTTTAAGGATTGATATTATAGTATGGTTAGGCACTCTGTTTTTTCTTGGTGTGTAACTGACAGATTGGATGCCAAGTTGTGATTTTAATATCGATTTTTATCAGTTATTTAATAGTTCATTCTAGAATTTTTAACTGGATATTCCTTGAGTGTTTTTAACTTGCTCTAGGCTCTGGTCTTTGTAATAAATATTCTATATCTGTCTGTCTGTCTGTCTGTCTGTCTGTCTGTCTCTGTCTCTATCTCTGTATATCTATCTACCTATCTGCCTATATTTATCTATATCTATATATCTATCTATTTATCTGTATCTTATCTATCTAGGCATATCTATCTATCTATCTATCTATCTATCTATCTATCTATCTATCTATCTATCTATCTCTATCTATCTATCTATCATCTATCTATCTATCTTATCTATCTATCTATCTATCTATCTATCTATCTATCTATCTATCTATCTATCTATCTCTCTCTCTCTATCATCCATCTAATAGCTAACCATCTAAACCAGGTGTGTCCCACCTTGGCCTCTTTAAAACCTTTGGACTTTAACTCCCAGAATTCCCCAACCAGCCGTGGGGAATTCTGGGAGTTGAAGTCCACAGGTCATAGAGTGGCCAAGGTTGGGCACCCCTGGCACAGATGTAGACAACCAGCTCAAGCCACAGGGTGTTGACAACGGGCATCGGAGAGCGATCCCTTGTGATCCACGTCGCACAGATCCACACCCGGCCACGGTTTGCTTGGCTGCTGCTGCGCTTCGCAGCTTGTCATTCGGCCTTCTCGGTACTTGGCGCCAGGCTTCCCTCCCCGAAGCGGGAAGCACGCTCTGCTCGCACAATAGCCAAACCTAACAAAAGCACACCATTGTGTGCTTGCAAACCCACACACTGGCTTCCATTGTCAGCGCGGCGTGGTGGAAGGCAGCTGGAAGCTGGGCGATTTCCTGCCAGCGTCACACAGCATCTGCCGACCGTTGACGCTGGGCGAGGGTCTGGGGATGGCAGCGCCAGCTCCTGGTGGCACCACCTGGATTGTGGACAGAGTGGCAGGTTACACAGATTAACAGAGTTGGAAGGGACCCTGGGCGTCTTTTGGGGTGGGGGTGTCTTCCTTTAGGAGCTGCCCCTTGACCTCTGTAAAGCAGAAAGAACTGGAAATCTTTCTCTGCTTTGCTTCTGAGCCGGACTAGATCAGACTAGACTAGACTGGACTGGATTAGACTAGACTAGACTGGACTGGACTAGACTAGACTAGACAGGTTAGGAGGGACAGGACTAGACCAGTCCAGACCAACCAGATTAGACTAGACTAGACAAGATTAGACCAGACCAGATTAGACTAGACTACAGTAGACTTGACCGGACTAGACTAGACAGGACAGGAGCGGGCAGGACTAGACCAGACCAGACCAACCAGATTAGACTAGAGTCGACTAGACAAGATTAGGCCAGACCAGATTAGACTAGAGTAGACTAGAGTAGACTGGACCGGACTAGACTGGACTAGACTAGACAGGACAGGAGCGGACAGGACTAGACCAGACCAGACCAGACCAGCCAGATTAGACTAGACAAGATTAGACCAGACCAGATTGGACTGGACCGGACCAGACCGTTCAGTCTTTACTTCCATGACCTCCAGCTACAGACGACAACGGAGCCCCAAATTTATGTTGCTAAGTGAAACATTTGTCAAGCCAGGAGTTTCTTACTCTGGAAACTCTGGATCTGTTGCGTTTAAGGCCGGGATCCCTTTTGCAGAAGAGACTCTGATCTCCCAGGTGGCCTTGAGGAGGCTTCTGCCAGTTGCCGGGCAGAGGGTTGAGCATCGCAGAGGGTTGAGCATCGTCTTGCCCACAACTTGGACTGCCCAGCCTCCTCTTCCTCCCCTCTCCCCCCCCCCCCCCCGCACCTCCGTTCCTTGCCAGCTCCTGGGGCTCTGCAGCTCAGAGGAATGATGAGGCAGATCAGATGAAAGGGCTGCATTGAGGGCTAAAAAAACCCAAGCAGCTCTCCTCTCGCTACACACACACACACACACACACACACACACCCCACCCATGTGTGATCTTGCCTAGTTATTGCATCATGTTGGCGCTGCGAGTCAGCCTGGCTGGACTCTGCCAATGCTGCGGTTCCTCGTGCCCAGCCTGCACGGAGAATTTTGCTCCGTCTTGCATTTTGCTCCGGCTGGGGCCTGGCCAAGGCAAGCCCCCTCCCTCAAATCTCAGCTCAGAGGTCCCGCTTTTAATGGGGGGGGTTTGCTTATCATTGTAGCAAAGCCTCCACACACACACACACCCCACTGTCCACTTATCCTCCTGGAGGGTGTGGCAACTGGATTGTACAGCTGCAGATTAATTGCCTGTGGTGTGGTTGCCCCACTTAGACCCTGGGCAGTGTGTGTGTGTGTGTGTGTGTGTGTGTGTGTGTGTGTGTGTGAAGGAGGTCTGTAGCAACCCTGGGCTTAGCTGTAAGGAGTGGCAGAACCTTGGGGGGGGGGGTGGGCCAAATTCGAAAGAGGCATCGGCCTAGAGCCCCTACATAGCCACAAATGGATCTGCCCAGGATTCCGTTGACCCTCATCAGACTCCTGACCGTGAGTTGAGAAGACTCCTGTGCGTAGGCTTTTTTAGCAGTAAATCAGTTTAATCGGATTTTCCCCGTGATGATCTGGTCTTTTGTACTTAACGAGAAGGAAGGAAAATGAAGAAGAAGAAAAAAAGGAGAGAGGGAAGGAAGGAAGGAAGGAAGGAAGGAAGGAAGGAAGGAAGGAAGGAAGGAAGGAAGGAAGGAAGGAAAAAAAATGTCAAAGGGAAAAAGATGAGAAGGAAAGACCTGTAGGAGAAGGAGTGGCAGAACCCTGGGGGCAGAGTGAAGCGAGGCATCAGCCTAGAATCCCTATGTAGCTATAAGTGAACTGAGTCCAGCCTCCCTTGAATTCTCTCGGCCCTCATCTGACTCCTAACCGTGAGTCGAGAAGACTCCTGTCCGTAGGCTTTTTAGCAGCAAATCAGTTTAATTGTGTGGATCTGGTCTTTTGTATGTAACAAGAGGGAAGGAAAAGGATAAAAAAAGAGAGAAGAAGGGAAGGGGAGAGAAGGAAAGAAGGGAGGGAGGGAAGGAAGGGGAAAGAAACAAGGAAGGAGGGAGGGAAGGAAGGGAGGAGGGAGGGAGGGAAGGAAAGGGAAGGAAGGAGGGAGGGAAGGAAGGGGAAAGAAGGAAGGAGGGAGAGAGGGAGGGAAGGAAGGGGAAAGAAGGAAGGAGGGAGGGAGGGAAGGAAAGGGAAAGAAGGAAGGAAGGAAGGAAGGAAGGAAGGAAGGAAGGAAGGAAGGAAGGAAGGAAGGAAAAAATGTCAAAGAATTCCCCTGAGTTCTGCTGGCCCTCGTCTATCTCTGGCCAAATGCTGACCGTTCACTGAGAAGACTCCTGTGCATAGGCTTTTTAGCAATAAATCATTTTAGTTGGACCTTCACATGCCGACCTGATGTTTTGCGCTTGATAGTAGCTGAAGTCTCCCCCCCCCTTCCTGACCTCCCTTGGGCTGGCAGGTCCCCTCCTGCCGGATAACCCAGTTACACCGAAGCTGCCTTCTCCTCCTATTGAACGAATAACCTTTGCTTTACCCAGTGAGTAGAGCTTTTTTTAAAAAAAAAAACCAACCCTTTTGTCTTTGATCTTGCAGGCACGGGATGTGCGCACCAACGAAGTGGTGGCCATCAAGAAAATGTCTTACAGTGGGAAGCAATCAAACGAGGTAGGTGAGCCCTTTGGGGTCCAGGACTCCGTGAACCGTTGGCAGGTTGGACTCCTGCCTGCCTGGAGGAAGGAAATCGGCGCGCCAGAAGAATTAAGCTAATGTGACCTTCAAAGGGGGGGGGAAACAAACCCCACAGACTCCAGAAGATGGCAAGGAGAGCATTGTGACAGCCACACTTACGAGGTCTTTAGCGTGTGCAGGAGAATTCTGGCAAAGGGTGAGATACGGTGGAAAAGGTTATTTCCTTTAGCAGTAGCTCACATTCCCCCACCAATCGGAGCCTTTAAAGAACACTCTTCTTTCAATGTATAGTGGTGGTCTTTAAAGTTAATTTTTAAAAGTACGTCTTCAATCATGAGGACGATAGATAGATAGATAGATAGATAGATAGATAGATAGATAGATAGATAGATAGATAGACAGACAGACAGACAGACAGACAGACACAGACAGATAATGGGTGGATGGATGGATGGGAGATAGATAGATAGATAGATAGATAGATAGATGATAGATAGATAGATAGATAGATAGATAGATAGATAGATAGATAGATAGATAGATAGATAATGGGTGGAGGGATGGATGAGAGATAGATAGACAGACAGACAGATAGATAATGGGTGGATGGATGGATGGATGGGAGATAGATAGATAGATGGATGCATGTATAAATGGATGGATGAGAGATGAGAGAGATGATGGTGGATGGATGGATGGAGAGAAATAGGATGGATGGATGGAAATTGGATGGATAGTTAGATATGGTAGGAAAGGAAAGAAGGAAAATCATACAATGATAGATGATAGATCATGATGATAATAATGAAAGAAGAAAGAAAGAAAGTTGGGAGGGACCTCGGAGGTCATCTAGTCCAAGCCCCTGCTCAGGCTGGAGACCCTAGACCATTTCAGACAAATGGCTGTCCAGTGTCTTCTTAAAAATTTCCAGTGTTGGAGCATTCACAGCTTCTAGATAGTTAGATGTATAATGGATGGATGAGAGATATGGTGGGTGATAGATAGATAGATAGATAGATAGATAGATAGATAGATAGATAGATAGATAGATACAAACGGATGAATGGATGAGATGATGGAAGATAGGTAGATAGATAAAAGGAAGTATAAATGGATGAGAGATGAATGATAGACACGATGGATGATGGAAGGAAGGATGGATGGAGAGAAATAGGATGGATGGAAGAAAGATGATACGATGATTGATACATGATAGAGATGGATGGATGGAGGAGAGATGAGAGAGAGAAATAGATGATGGAGGAGAGAGGAAGGAAGGATGGATGGATGGAGAGAAATAAGATGACAGACAGACAGACAGACAGACAGAGATGCCTGTGAGTTGGAACCGGCCTCCACAAGACTCCTGATTTCCATCGGCTGGTGAAGTGCCCTGGTCCCTCAGCGTGGCTGGCTCAGGAATTCTGGGAGTTGAAGTCCACAAGTCAATAAAAGAGCCAAGGTTGCCTACCCCTGGTCTAAGGTGACATGTCACACCGTTTGGAGTGACATGCCAGTGCCTACCAACACCCGACGACAACTATTCTCAAAAGCACATCCCATTCTTGTTTGCTTTTCGGAAGTCGCACAAAAACGGGGTGTGCTCTTGCACAACCTCCGGACTCTCGGGAACTCGAGAGAGTGCCGTGCTCTCGCGTAGCCTCCAGATCCTCCGAAAGTGAGGCGGCTTCATTCATAATTTCATTTTTGTAATTGTTTCAGGTTTGTTTATGTAACACATAGTGCCAGATATGTTTGGACTGTTATAGTTGGTCAGATAAATGGATAATGGTGTAAGCCATCCGGAAGGAAGGAAGGAAGGAAGGAAGGAAGGAAGGAAGGAAGGAAGGAAGGAAGGAAGGAAGGAAGGAAGAAAAAGGAAAGGAAAGAAAAAAATGAGGGAGAGAGAGAAAGTGAATGAAGGAAAGAAAAAGGAAGAAAAAGGAAAGAAAGAAAAGAAAGGATGGAGGGAGGGAGGGAAAGAAAAAAGAAAAGAAAGATGTTTTATCTTTTGTTCAGAAGAGAGCGATGTGCCAGCAGAATGAATTGAGGCATTTTCTGAATTTTTGACACCAACCCCACCCCCCACCCCTGCCAAATTTGCCATCACTGATCTAATACCTTGATTACAGGGTTAGAAGAGGCGATTTTGTCAGAAATAAATCATAATATATTACAATGAAACATTTAATATATTTATAAGGAAATTGAGAGACTGGAGTTTTGGTAAAACCAAGCGGTACACAGGGCAAGTTTAAATTTGGAAGTATTTTTTTTTTAAATTTTAATTCCATTTATATCCCGCCCTTCTCCGAAGACTCAGGGCGGCTTACAAGCTTAGCAGTAGCCTTCGTTCTATGTATATGCCTGCTTATTAGTAGGTGATCCTGTGGATCCACTGCTGAGAAGATCCTTCCTTCCTTGCACAGCAGTGTATTATTTTACGTCTGGTAACAGCCCTAAACCTTCTGGGCGGAGAATTAGAACGGATTTGTCCTTCGTTGCCGACGTGTCCACTTCCCTCGATTAGATCACCTTACCCTTCCTTTTTAAGTTTCGCTGCCCTCTTAGGAAGCTTCCTCTCTTCGACAGAAATGGCAGGATATCGTGAAGGAAGTCAAGTTCCTCCAGCGGATTAAGCACCCCAACAGCATAGAGTACAAAGGCTGCTACCTGCGGGACCACACAGCATGGGTAAGCCGATGTTTCTTCCATTCATTTTATTTTTGTCGGTATCCTACCTTTATTATTTTTTAACAAAACAACTCAAGGCAGCGAACAGATCTAAGGCTCCTTTCTCCTCCCCACAACAACAACCCTGTGAGGTGGGCTGGGCTGAGAAAGAGGGATTGGCCCAAAGTCACTCAGCCGGCTTTCATTCTAAGGCAGGACTAGAACTCACCGTCTCCTGGTGATTGGCCCAAAGTCACCCAGCTGGCTTTCATGCCAAAAACGGGACTAGAACTCACCGCCTCCTGGTGATTGGCCCCAAGTCACCCAGCTGGCTTTCATTCTAAGGCAGGACTAGAACTCACCGCCTCCCAGTGATTGGTCCAAAGTCACCCAGCCAGCTTTCGTGCCTAAGGCAGGACTAGAACTCACCGCCTCCTGGTGATTGGCCCCAAGTCACCCAGCTGGCTTTCATTCTAAGGCAGGACTAGAACTCACCGCCTCCCAGTGATTGGTCCAAAGTCACCCAGCCGGCTTTCGTGCCTATGGCAGGACTAGAACTCGGCATCTCCTGCTGATTGGCCCCAAGTCACCCAGCCAGAGCTCTAGACCCCCCGTGAGTCTTGAAAGTCAGCTGGGTAACTCCAGCTCAATCCCTCTCTCTCTCTCTCAGCCCAAGCCACCTCACAGGAGTGTTGTAGAGAAAATAGTAGGAGAAGGCAGCATTAGCGATGTTCACCACCTCGAGCTATTTATAAAACTAACGAAGGTTGGGGTATAAATAAAACTTAAATAAGAAGGAACTTTGTGACAGTATTGGATGGAGAGAGACTGCATGTGTATCTAGAACAACCCCGGTGAAAACGAAAGACAGCTGCGGCTTGGAAAAGTCTTTTGTCAGAAATCTTTCTTTCTTCACCACCTGCAGCGCCCTCCTAACCCTTGGTTTTTCCTTTCTGTCTGCTGCAGCTTGTTATGGAATATTGTTTAGGATCGGCCTCAGATTTACTAGAAGGTGAGTCCGTTTGTTTTTTTTTTTTTTTTATGAACCCCACCCGAAGACCTGCAAGGTCCATTTCAACTTTGTCGCTCTGTCATTTCACCGCCAGAATTCTGGGAGTTGAAGTCCACCCCTCTTAAAAGTTGCCAATTGTGAGACACCCCTGGTTTAATGCCATCCCTGCCCTGCTGACGATGCCTTCTCTTTCCTTCAGTTCATAAAAAGCCGCTGCAGGAAGTGGAAATTGCAGCAATCACCCACGGTGCTCTCCAAGGGCTGGCCTACTTGCATTCCCACAACCTGATCCACCGGTGAGTCCGTTTCCCTGTGTATCTCTCCTTGCATTGCTTCCTGCTCCGAGGAGCAAAATGAAATTCAGCGTAGAGAAAAGTAAAAGTTATACGCTTAGATGAGAACATTTATTTGCCTGAAACGGTGTAGGGTTTCCTGCCTGAGCAGGGGGTTGGACTAGATGACCTCCAAGGTCCCTTCCAACTTTATTATTGTTGTTGTTGTTGTTGTTAAAAACCAACTGTATAGGTGTAGAATGAAACCTGGCCCAATTGCCAGTAGCTGCAAGAGGGATCTCGCAGTCCGAGTGGACGATCCCTTATATATGAGCCAGCCGTGTGCTGCAGCTGTCAAAAAAAGCCAACACAGGGCTAGGCTGCGTTAACAGAGGGAGAGAATCAAGATCACGTGAAGTGTTAATACCACTTTACAACGCTTTGGTAAGGCCACACTTGGAATATGGCATCCAGTTTTGGTCACCACGATGTCAAAAAGATGTTGAGACTCTGGAAAGAGCTCAGAGAAGAGCAACAAAGAGGATCAGGGGACTGGAGGCTAAAACATACAAGGAACGGTGGCTGGAATTGGGTCTGTCCAGTTTAATGAAGAGAAGGACGAGGGCGGACAGGATAGCAGTCTTCCAGTATCTCAGGGGCTGCCACAAAGCAGAGGGAGTCGAGCTCTTCTCCAAAGCACCTGAAGGCAGGATAAGAAGCAACGGATGGAAACCCATCAAGGAGAGAAGCAACCTGGAACTAAGGAGAAACTTCCCGACAGTGAGAACAATTAACCAGTGGAACTACCTGCCTCCAGAAGTGGTGAATGCTCCAACGCTGGAAGCTTTTAAGAAGAGACTGGACAGCCATTTGTCTGAAATGGTATAAGGTTTCCTGCCTGAGCAGGGGGTTGGACTAGATGACCTCCAAGGTCCCTTCCAGTCCTGTTATTCTCCGCTCTGCTTGTGGACCTTCTCCTTGGCTGTTTTCTGCTTTTGCCTCCTGACCTATATAGCTTTGCAAGAACAAATCTGGCCGTGCGGAAGGGGCCTGCCGGGGCCCGCAGAGATCGAAAGGGACCTAAAGGCAGGCACACCCAGATACAAATAAATTCTATTTTGCAGAGCCTCAGTGAAGCCTCAGCACCGTTTATCGGGATAGTTTTAAAAAATGGCGTGTTTTTTTTTTAAAATAACTGGTGAAACAAACTTTAGTTTTTAGAAAATCACCCACCTGGGTGCAAGTGAAAAGCAAGTTGGACTCGACATACGACCGCAAGCGACCCCCCCCCCCAATGTCTGTCGCTAAGGAAGATATCTGTTGAGTTGAGCTTTGCCCCATTTTACGACGTTTCCTCCCAGAGTTGTTCAGCGAATCCCTACCGTTGTTCAGTTAGTCTCACCGTTGTTAAGTGAATCCGACGTCCCCATTGACTTTGCTGGTCAAAAAGATCGCCAAGGAGGATCACGTGACCCCGGGATGTTGCAAGCGTCGTAAATACAAGTCAATTGCTGTGACCGGGGGGGGGGGATGCTGCTACAGTCGTGTGGAAAACGGTCAGAAGTCACTTTTTCCAGTGCCGTTGTGACTTTCAGTGGCCAACAAATGAATGGCTGTAAGCCGAGGACACTCTGTATTGTCTTTTTTTCCCCCACCCCGTGGATAAACGTGTGGCTTGGCTTGCCTTTCATTCCCAGGGATATCAAGGCGGGGAACATTCTACTGACGGAACCGGGCCAGGTGAAGCTTGCTGATTTTGGATCGGCCTCCATCGCGTCCCCTGCCAATTCGTTTGTGGGGACTCCCTACTGGTAAGCAAGGGGTTCCCCTGGAGTTAGGGCTGCATGATTGGCAGAAGGGAAGAGAGGATGGGATGGGATGGAATGGAATGGAATGGAATGGAATATGGAATAGAATTTAGAATTAGAATTAGAATTAGAATTAGAATTAGAATTAGAATTAGAATAGAATGTAGAGTAAAAATAGAATAGAATAGAACAGAACAGAACAGAACAGAATAGAATAGAATAGAAAATATGGAATAGAATTAAATGGAATGGAAAAGAATATGGAATAGAATAGAACTAGAATAGGATAGAATTATAGAATAGAATTAGAATAGAATTAGTATTAAAATTAGGAATAGAATAGAATAGAATAGAATAGAATAGAATAGAATAGAATAGAATAGAATAGAATAGAATAGAATAGAAAATATGGAATGGAATAGAATAGAATAGAATAGAATGTAGGGTAAGAATAGAATAGAATAGAAAACATGGAATGGAATTAAATGGAATGGAAAAGAATATGGAATAGAATTATACAATAGAATAGAATTATACAATAGAATAGAATAGAATAGAATATATGGAATGGAATAGAATAGAATAGAATGAATAGAGTAGAATAGAATAGAATAGAATAGAATAGAATAGAATAGAATAGAATAGAATAGAATAGAAACTAGACAAGATCAGAACCGAATGTAGAATAGAATCTAGAATATAAACTTTATTGTTATTTTATTGAATTATTTGTTAAATTATTGATCAAATTATTAATTGGATTTATTAAACTAATTAAAATTATTTACTTACTAAATTTGTATGCCACCAATCTCCCCTTTCAAATCCCACCTTCCATCGCTTGAATCTGAGTTGGTTACTCCGTCATGAAGTAAAATATATAAGAGTTGGAGTGTTAGAAAATATTAAAGGCATGAAACCTTAACGTTAACCTTCTGTTACTTTGGATTGCCACTCTACCTCTGCTGGGTGTTTTTTTTTTAAAAAAAACTTTTTAACTTTCATTGGTTTCATTGCTTTTAACGTTGCAAGCTGCCCAAGACTCACTTCGAAGTGAGATGAGCAGCAAGCAAAATTTAATAACAGCAACAACTGGAGCAAAAGGGGCCAGTGCGTAAACCGAATGGAGATGGGATCTTACGATCTGTTAAGCACCTCCAAAGTGGGACGCCCCCGTGGGGACGCCAGGCCAGTTAGCTGAGCCCTTCTTTGAAGGCCAGGAAGGTGGGGACAGATCTCGCTTCAGCGGGCACGATGTTCCAGGGCTCAGGAACCGCAGCAGAAAAGGTCTTTCTCTTGGACCCCGCCAACCCAAACTCCTTGGCCAACGGGGTCCGCAGCGTGCCTCTTCTGCTAAAGTGAGCGGGCGGGCTAGTCCCAGCGGGGTAGAATTGGCGGTTGATCCTCTCTATGCACTTCTGCCCAGAAGAGTTGTGTTGAAAAGGCGCAAGTGTGGCCGTCACCTCGTAAGGAATGATACATCACCTGGCTCTCTAGAGCAGAGGTCCCCCAATCCCTGTTCTGCGGACCGGTATCGGGCTGCGGCATGTTAGAAAACGGGCCGCGCAAAGAAGCAAAGCCTCCTCCACGGGATGTAGGCAGCACACAAAACCAGGCCCCTTCCGGTCCCTGGTGCCCAAACGTTGGGGACCGCCGCTGTAGGGGGCATTCCAAGGTAAGCTCTGTGTTCTCCCTAGTTGCCCCCTGGGGCTGCGTCCCCAGAAGATCTGGAGAAGATTCCCATCAAGAACGAGAGCGTTGCAAGGGAAAGGACACCGCTCGTGTTCCTCTTGTTCCATCTCGTTTTAAGGTTCTAGCGGCACTAAAGAAGGAGAAAGCCAAAAGTAGCCGCCTCTGTGCTCTTCTGGCTCTCTCACAACATGGGAACCGCCCGTTGTGCCCTCCTGGAAGCCGCCCGCCCTGTGCACGAACGTCAACGAGATCCCTTCGGCCCTGCTTGACCGCCTAGGAGGTGTTAACTCCAGGGCTCTCATCTTGCTAGTAGAAAGCAGCTGATCTGCTGGTGTGCCAGAGAGACTGGCCGAGCCAGGGGGAGGAGTCAAACCGGGAATTAGTCTGGAATCCTTACGTAGGCCCAAGAGGGCAAAGTCTGGTCCCCCTTGAATGGTGTTGAACTTCACCAAGTATCAACCCTGCCCCAATCTGATCCCTTAGGACAGGGGTGGGCAACCTTGGCTCTTTTATGACTGGTGGACTTCAACTCCCAGAATTCCTGAGCCAGCATGGGGGAACTATGGCCCCTTCATAACTGATGGACTTCAACTCCCAGAATTCCTGAGCCAGCATGGGGGAACTATGGCCCCTTCATAACTGATGGACTTCAACTCCCAGAATTCCTGAGCCAGCATGGGGGAACTATGTCCCCTTCATGACTGGTGGACTTCAACTCCCAGAATTCCTGAGCCAGCATGGGGGAACTATGGCCCCCTTCATAACTGGTGGACTTCAACTCCCAGAATTCCTGAGCCAGCATGGGGGAACTACGGCCCCTTCATGGCTTGTGGACTTCAACTCCCAGAATTCCTGAGCCAGCATGGGGGAACTACGGCCCCTTCATGGCTTGTGGACCTTAACTCCCAGAATTCCTGAGCCAGCATGGGGGAACTACGGCCCCTTCATGGCTTGTGGACCTTAACTCCCAGAATTCCTGAGCCAGCATGGGGGAACTATGGCCCCTTTATGACTTGCGGACTTCAACTCCCAGAATTCCTGAGCCAGCATGGGGGAACTATGGCCCCTTTATGACTTGCGGACTTCAACTCCCAGAATTCCTGAGCCAGCATGGGGGAAATATGGCCCCCTTCATAACTGATGGACTTCAACTCCCAGAATTCCTGAGCCAGCATGGGGGAACTATGTCCCCTTCATGACTGGTGGACTTCAACTCCCAGAATTCCTGAGCCAGCATGGGGGAACTATGGCCCCCTTCATAACTGGTGGACTTCAACTCCCAGAATTCCTGAGCCAGCATGGGGGAACTATGTCCCCTTCATGACTGGTGGACTTCAACTCCCAGAATTCCTGAGCCAGCATGGGGGAACTACGGCCCCTTCATGGCTTGTGGACTTCAACTCCCAGAATTCCTGAGCCAGCATGGGGGAACTACGGCCCCTTCATGGCTTGTGGACTTCAACTCCCAGAATTCCTGAGCCAGCATGGGGGAACTACGGCCCCTTCATGGCTTGTGGACTTCAACTCCCAGAATTCCTGAGCCAGCATGGGGGAACTACGGCCCCTTCATGACTTGTGGACTTCAACTCCCAGAATTCCTGAGCCAGCATGGCTCAGTATGGAAACCTCTCCCTTTCCCCTCAGCATGGCTGGCTCAGGAATTCTGGGAGTTGAAGTCCACCGGTCATAAAAGAGCCAAGGTTGCCTACCCCTGCTTTAGGAAATAATTTGGTTAAGGCAAAGGGTTCTTTTTACTAAGGATGTTGGTTGCAGTTAAAGTCAAGCCAGCTCTGAAATCTCCCACACTCGCTAGATACAAAAATACAGTGTAGGTTTGCCCACAGCCCATCCTTCTCCCCCCCACCCCCCAATCCCATGGCCAGTCCATTTCCAGCCAACCAGAGCTTGCCAAAGTGTTTTGAGAATCCTGAGATGTTTGGGGTTAATCCGCATACTTCTCAGGGTGCCTGGCCGTGGGGTGCCGGTGCAAACAGGATCCCGCTGCTCTAGTTCTTAGCATCTGTCATCCCCCCCCCAAAGTTTCCTATCACGTAAAGACAAAGCTTTGTTTTTCTTTCTTCTTTCCCTCCTCCTTCCCTCTTTCATCCTTCCTCCCCTTCTTTCCCCTTCCATCTTTTGATGGCAGGTGTGCCTGCGAGGCGCCTAGTCTCCGCCGGGTGCAAACTGCCCGTCTTCCTGCGTAAAAGGCGGGAGCAGTAAAATAGCTAACGCAACTCCTTGCTTGCGGATCGGGTGGTTTGCACCTAAACGTGGCGTGTTTTTTTCTGTTTAGGATGGCCCCCGAAGTGATCCTGGCCATGGACGAAGGGCAGTACGACGGGAAAGTTGACGTGTGGTCCCTTGGGATCACCTGCATCGAATTAGGTGAGCCCGGTGGGTCTCCTTGGGTTCTCTTCTTCCTGCTCCTTTGCAAACCAGCCACCAACAGGCACACAGAGATCAACAACATCTGCGTGCCGCTCAAAAGCCGAAAAGGAAGCAAAAAGACCCAAAAAACCTCCTCACCCAGCACCCAACAGCCAGATTAGCAGAGAATAACACCAAGATTAACATTCGACTTAAGAATCGAGCAGTAAACAACACCCCGGTCAAAGAACCACCATCTAAGCGATTTACAGAGTCAGCCTATTTGGTCCCCCAACAATCTGGGTCCGCATTTTACTGAGCTCGGAAGGCTTGAGTCAACCTTGAGCCGGTCAGGATCGAACTTCCTGGCTGTGGGCAGAGTCAGCCTGCAGTGCTGCATTCTGACCACTGCGCCATCAGGGCTTGCTTCCTTCTCCTAGTATTTATTTATTTATTTATTTATTTAATTAGATTTCTGTACCGCCCTATTCCCGAAGGACTCAGAGCGGTTTACAGGACAGCATAAAGTACAATAAAAAGATAATATAAAATTAAAATAAATTAAATTAATTAAGCCCAACAATTAAAACAGTATTTAAAAAGCTAAAACCCCTTGAGTCCAAGCCTGACAAATCGAAAAGCCAGGTTTTTAGGTCCCGGCGAAATGAACGCAGATCGGGGGCGGTCCGGAGTTCCACAGGTAAATCATTCCAAAGGGCAGGCGCGCCCACAGAGAATGCCCTCCCCCTGGGCATCACCCGCCAGCACTCCCTAACTGGCGGCACCCTAAGGAGGGCCTCTCTATGGGAGCGCACAGGACGATGGGAAGTTGATGCTGGCAGCAGGTGCTCCCTAAGATAATCCCTCCAATAGCACGACTTATATACCGCTTCAGAGTCCTTTACAGCAGGGGTCCCCAACCCCCGGGGCCGTGGACCGGTACCGGGCTGCGGCACACCAGCAACCGGTCTGCACAAAGAAGCAAAGCCCCATCCGCGGGATGCAGGCAGCACACAAAACCAAGCCCCCTCCGGTCCGTGGAAAAACCTCTCTCCACGGAACCGGTCCCTGGTGCCCAAAAGGTTGGGGGCCTCTGCTTTACAGCCCCCTCTGAGCGGTTTACAGAGTCAGCCTATTTGCCCCCAACAATCTGAGTCCTCATTTTACCGACTCCGGAAGGACGGAAGGCTGAGGGAACCTTGAACCGGTCAGGATCGAACTTCCCGGCTGTGGGCAGAATTGGCCTGCAATACGACCCTCTAACCAGCAACTTAGACAAACAATCAAATGGTAAACAGAGGGAACCACCAAGGACTCTTCCGTTGACATTGATACGCCAAGCCACTAGTCCCCAACCTTTTGGGCACCAGGGACCGGTTCCGTGGGGAGAGGTTTTACCGCGGACCGGAGGGTGCGTGATTTTGTGTGCTGCCTGCATCTCACGGATGGGGCTTTGCTTGTCTGTCGGGGACTGGTTGCTGGCATGTCACAGCCCGGTACCAGTCCACAGACCGGGGGTTGGGGATCCATGTGCTAATAGATAAAATGATAGCAAACCCCACTCCCTATTAGCACTGGTGTTGTTACCTAGTTGGGTAATGAAATGTCCACAAGAAAGCACATAACATCAATGAGACTAGAGGACCCCCACAGTCCTCCTCCTCCTCCCCTCCCTCCCTCTTTTTGGGGGGTTTTATTTGTTAAATTGCTATGCTTCCCATCTGTCCACCCAACAAATGTTCAGCTTGAAACACCATAAATAGCAGAATAAAACAGGGGTCTTCAAAGCTGGCCCTTTTACAACTTGTGGACTTCAACTCCCAGAATGCTGAGGAATTCTGGGAGTTGAAGTCCGCAAGTCATAAAAGGGCCAGGTTTGATGACCCCTGCTTGTGGACTTCAAGTCCCAGAATTCCTCAGTCAGCGTGCCTGCCTGAGGAATTCTGGGAAGTCCGCAAGTCATAAAAGGGCCAGCTTTGAAGACCCCTGCTTGTGGACTTCAAGTCCCAGAATTCCTCAGCCAGCATGCCTGGCTGAGGAATTCTGGGAGTTGAAGTCCGCAAGTCATAAAAGGGCCAGCTTTGATGACCCCTGCTTGTGGACTTCAACTCTCAGAATTCCTCAGCCAGCGTGCCTGCCTGAGGAATCCTGGGACTTGAAGTCCACAAGTCATCAAAGAGGCAAGTTTGAAGACCCCTGCCTTAAAGCATCCTGGCTGAGGAATTCTGGGAGTTGAAGTCTACCAGTCATCAAAGGGCCAAGTTGGAAGACACCCCCCCCTGGAATAAAACAATGATAGGATGAAAACATCAGCTATTAAAAAGCCAGACCCCTAAAATTAATAGTAAAAAAGATAAGATTTCTCCTTCGTTCTCTAAATCAGAGATCCTCAACCTCCAGGTTGTGGACCGCTACCGATCCATGGCCGGTTGTAAACTGGGCTGTGCGAGCGACGGGCGAGGGCGCCAAGCTTCAGTTCCGCCCGCGCGGGATTAGGTCTCACACACACATGCAAGACCAACCTCACCCCCACCACTACCAGTCCCTGGAACCCAGAAAGTTGGGGACCACCACTCTAAATCACCACGGCCCACAGAGCTGTTGAGCAGAAGAGCCTCTTTTAAGAGGGGGCAGTTTTCTGGGCCGGGGGCAAAGGTCAAAGCGGGAGACTTGGCAGGGGAGATGCTTGTGTTTGTGGGTCTTTCTCATTCCCTCCCTCCCCTCCCCTCCCCTCCCCTGGGTCTCGGGGATAGGAGGGGGGGCAATGGGGGCGAGAGAGGAGGCATCCGCAGCAGGGTCTAAAGCACCCCCCCTTTTTTTGTGTTCTCTTTGGCACAGCGGAACGGAAGCCTCCGTTGTTTAACATGAACGCCATGAGTGCCTTATATCACATAGCGCAGAATGAATCCCCCCTCCTCCAGTCCAGCGAGTGGTGAGTCGGGAGAGGGTCTCGAGTTGGGAGAGGGTCTCGCCGGGGTGGGGGTGGGGGGGAGTGGGAGAGGTTGGGGACTGAGCTGAGCTTGGATTGAGCCCTGGGCATATTGTGGGAGCTGCCCCCTCAGATTGGCTGGCTTATCTGTCTGTCATCTTACTACCTACCTACCTACCTACCCTCTCTCTCTCTCTCTCTCTCTCACACACACACACACACACACACACACACACACACACACAGAGAGCTGACATATGTCCTACCTCTGTCTATATCATGTATCATCTCTCTGTCCATATACATCACCTATCTATCATTATTCATATCTGTTGATCAATCTATCATCTATTTCTGTATATACTTCAGCCAGCCAGCCAGCCAGCCATCTAGCTAGCTTATCGTCTATCTGTCCTATCTATCATCTAACTATGATCACTCTAATCTGTCATGTCTATCTATCCTATCTCTGTCTATGTATCTATTTGTCTGTCTGTCCATCACTTAATCTGTCATATCTATCCCATCTGTCTGTTGATAGCTATCTAGCTATCTATTGTCTATAATGTTTATTTATCCTGTCTGTCTGTCTGTGCCTGTCTGTCTGTCTGTCTGTCTATCTATCTATCTATCTATCTATCTATCTATCTATCTATCTATCTATCTATCTATCTATCTATGACCTGTCACTCTCTGTCATCTATCAGTGTATCAGTCTATCAATAGATGGTGGGTTCTAGTTTAGCTTTAGCCATGAAAGCCAGCTGGGGGACTCTCTCTCAGCCCAACCTACCTCACAGGGTTATTGTTGTGGGGAAAAGAGGAAAGTCTATATTGTATATCTTCGCCGCCTTGAGTTATTTGTAAAAATAATAAAGGTGGGATAAAGATCAATAACACCATCTGTCATTCATATCTATATCATTTGTCTTCTTTCTTTCTTTCTTTCTTTCTTTCTTTCTTTGTCTCTCTCTCTCTCTCTCCCTCCCTCCCTCCCTCCCTCCCTCCCTCCCTCTCTCTCTCTCTCACTCTCTCTCTCTCTCTCTCTCTCTCTCTCCTGTCTGTCTGCCTGTCATGGCCCTCCTGCCTTTTGACCCCTCTCCTTCCTTCTCTCCCTCTTCCCAATGGGGCAGAAAGCCCCCACCCCTCCTGCCCTGTTGTCTCTGCACCCTCAGTGACAAAGCAGGAGAAAATCTCTGGAGAGAAATGAAGTCTCTCTGTGTGTGTGTGTGTGTGTGTGTGTGTGTGTGTGTGTGTGTGTGTGTGTGTAAGCCTGACTTCAGTCAATCTTTCCCCTCCCCTTTGCAGGTCTGATTATTTCCGAAACTTTGTAGATTCTTGCCTGCAGAAAATCCCCCAAGACAGACCGACGTCCCAGGAGCTCCTGAAGGTGGGTCCGGTGTGTGTGTGTGTGTGTGTGTGTGTGTGTGTTTTCTGGCTTTAGGCTTCTCCCCCCTCGTTCTCTTCCTCTTTTGTGTGGGTCTCCTGACCTTGGATGCACCCTTGGTGCTCCCCCCCTGGTTTCCCAGAATTCCCCTCCCTAACCGATTCTTCAGGGCTGCCGGGGTGATGCGAGGCCCATTCCATCCGGCGATGCTGGGCTGGGCTGGGCTGGAGCAGGGAAAGAGGATACAGGCGGTCCTCGACTTTACAACCGCAGTCGAGCCCCCAAAATCTCCGTGGCTGAAAAAGACAGCTGTCCAGTGACTTCTGCCCCATTGGACGACCGGTTTTCACGCGGATGACTCGTCGCGGCGTCCTCACGGTCAGGGGATCAAAATCCGGGCGCTCAGCAACCGACGTAGTTACAACGGTGGCAGTCAAGGGACCAACCCCTTTTGCGGCCTTCTGACCAGCAAAGTCAAGGGGGTGGGTGGGAAGCCCAGATTCACTTAACAGCCATCTGACTCAATAACCACAGTTCAGTTCAGTTTCAGTTTATTTGATTTATATACCGCCCTTCTCCTTGGTAGGACTCAGGGCGGTTCACAGGGCATATATAAAAAACAAAAAACACTATACAAAAATTAAAAAAGAATTAAACCCTTGCCCAATAAAACAGTAATACAGATTAAAAACAATTAAAAAACCCATAATCCCCATCAGGCCAGACCAGCTAATTCGAACAGATGGGTCTTCAGGCCCCGACGGAAAGTTCGAAGGTCTGGTGCCATCCGGAGCTCCACCGGCAATTGATTCCATAAAGCCGGGGCCCCCACAGAGAAGGCCCTCCCCCTGGGGGCCACCAGTCGACACTCCCTGACTGGCGGCACCCTGAGGAGGCCCTCTCTGTGGGAACGCACAGGGCGGAGGGGAGTCGATGCCAGGGATTCGCTTCAGGACAGTGGCAGAAAAGGTCACCAAATGGGGCAGAGCTCACTAAACAGATGCCTGAATTTCTCTTCCTGGAGAAACCCCCTTCGTGCTTTCTTCCCCCCGCTCCCCCCCCCCCGAGAAAGACCAGGCCAGGGGTAGGTAACCTTGGCTCTTTTATAACTTGTGGACTTCAACTCCCCTAATTCCTGAGCCAGCCATGCTCAGGATTCTGGGAGTTGAAGTCCACGAGTCATGAAGGGGGCCATAGTTCCTCCATGCTGGCTCAGGAATTCTTGGAGTTGAAGTCCACCAGTCATAAAGGGAACCACAGTTCCCTCATGCTGGCTCAGGAATTCTGGAAGTTCACCAGTCATAAAAGAGCCAAGGTTGCCTACCCCCGGGGTAGTGCATAGACCATGGGTTGGCAACCTTGGCTCTTTTATGACTGATGGACTTCAATTCCCAGAATTCCTGAGCCAGCCATGCTGAGGAGAAATGGAGAGGTTTCCAAGCTGAGCCAGGGTGGCTCAGGAATTCTGGGAGCTGAAGTCCATGAGTCATAAAAGAGCCAAGGTTGCCTACCCCTGCATTCTTTACGCATGGACTTCAAATCCCAGTATTCTTTGTATTGACCATACCTGCTCAGGAATTCTGGGAGTTGAAGTCCACCAGTCATAAAAACCCCCGGACTAGGGCATCCCACACTTTTTCAGGGTTCCAGATTTAGGATCTCCCTGGGACTTATTTCCCTGTGGTCATCTTGGGGAGATGGCTACTAACCCTGGCGGCTTTCCCAAGGGAGCTTTTGTCAGGAGGCACCCGGACTTCCTTGTTTTCCCTCAAAAGACGTTTCGCTTCTCACCCCAGAAGTTTCTTCCGCTCTGACCAGATGCTGGGGAACAGAAAGATTTGTCCTCCTTGCAGATAGCCCGCCCTTTTTCTCCTTTTAGAGCAGGGGTCTTCAAACCTGGCCCTTTTACAGCTTGTGGACTTCAACTCCCAGAATTCCTCACCCTGTTTTAGAGGGTCATTGAGGCCACCTGGAGGCTGACCTGTGTCCTCGGGCTTCACCTGAGTGGTGCAAATGGGTGTGGAGCCTCCTTGGCTGCAGGATGTTTCTGCCCTGGGTCCCTTCGCCGTTGGAGACAGGCCAGGCTGTTGGGGATGGGTCCGTGTTTGCATCAATCCGAAGCGCAAAACGGTAGTCTGCCATGTTTTCTGGAAATCCGTGCAAATGGTTTTTGTAGTCTGCAAGGTTTCCTGGAAATCCGCTCATCCTTCCCACACCCTTCGAAGGGTGTGTTCATCCCAAAGCGCACGGCTAAATGTCCGTGGACGTTCTCAGCCACCCAGGTTGTGGTTGTCCCAAAGGTGCTTCTCCAGGAGGCCGCTGGACCTGTATGGTTTTCCTTTGAACACGTTTCACTTCTCACCCAAGAAGCTTCTTCTGTTCTGACTCCTTGCAGACAGCTGGTCTGTTGCCTTTTACAACACAGGTGAACCTCCAAGTGGCCTCAAGGATTCTCTAAAAGGGTGCAAATGACCAGCTGTCTGCAAGGAGTATAAATCCTCCCTTGAAGACGTTTTCCTTCTCATCCAAGAAGCATCTTCGGCTCCAATTGGATGGTACGGAATGAAAGGATTTATCCTCCTTGCAGACAGCTGGTCATTTGCACTCTTTTAGAGAGCCGTTGAGGCCATTTGGAGGTTTGTCTGTGTCCTCGGGCTCATCTGAGTGGTGCAAATGGGTGGGGGAGTTTCTTGGAACTGCTGAAAGAAGGCTCCGCACCCATTTGCACCGCTCAGGTGACCCCGAGGACACAGACAAAACTCCAAGTGGCCTCAAGGATTCTCTAAAAGGGTGCAAATCACCAGCTGTCTGCAAGGTGTATAAATCCTCCCATTCCCCTTGAAGACGTTTCCCTTCTCATCCAAGAAGCTTCTTCAGCTCTGACTGGATGGAAGGGAATGGAAGGATTTATATTCCTTGCAGACAGCTGGTCATTTGCATCCTTTTAGAGAGTCGTTGAGGCCACCTGGAGGTTTACCTGTGTCCTCGGGTCACCTGAGGGGTGCAAATGGGTGTGGAAGTTCCTTGCAGCAGTTCCAAGAAGGCTCCACACCCATCTGTGCTTCTGAGGTGACCCTGAGGACACAGGCAAACTTCCAGGTGGCCTCAACGACTCTCTAAAAGGAGGCAAATGACCAGCTCTCTACAAGGAGTATAAATCCTTCTGTTCCCCATTATCCAATCAGAGCTGAAGAAGCTTCTGGGATGAGAAGCGAAACCTCTTCAAAGGAAAAACAAGAAAGTCCAGTTGCCTCCTGAAAAAAAGCACCTTTGGGACAGCCCTGAGCTGGAGGACGGAGAACCTCCACGGACCTGATGATTTATTTTTTTTTGCCTTCCACCCCAGCACGTCTTTGTTCTCCGAGACCGCCCGGAAACCGTGTTAATAGACCTAATCCAGAGAACCAAGGACGCCGTGAGAGAGCTGGACAACCTTCAGTATCGCAAAATGAAGAAACTGCTCTTCCAGGAGGCCCACAACGGACCAGCAGTGGAAGCCCAGGAGGAGGAAGAGGTAGATGGGGTGGGTGGACTGGGGGCTCTCTGAGCTGGGTGGTTTTGTTGCAGATGTTTCTGTTACCTAGTTTGTGGGGAGGAGGAGGAGGAGGAGGAGGAGAAGGAGCAGTCAAGGACTAGGTGTATTATGACACTGCCCTTTTCATGTGGTGCCTCTGCTCTCAACCCTTCTCTCTCTCTCTCTCTCTCCGTCCCCCTCACTCTCTCCTCTCTCTCCCTTTCTCTCTCCAACTCTCCCTTTCTCTCTCCTCCCTTTCTCTCTCTCCCTCCCTCTCTCTCCCTCCCTCTCTCTCCCCCTCTCCCTTCCTCTCTCCTCTAATCCTCCCTCTCTCTCTCCCTCTGTCTCTCTCCCTATCTCCCCCCCCGTCTCCCTCCCTCTAACTCTCTTTCTCTCCCCCTCCCTCTCTCTCTCTCTCCCTCCCTCTCTCTCCCTCTAACTCTTTCTCCAGGAGCAAGACCCCACCATGGGCCGGACAGGAACCGTGAACAGCGTGGGGAGCAACCAGTCCATTCCCAGCATGTCCATCAGCGCCAGTAGCCAAAGCAGCAGTGTTAACAGTCTTCCGGATGCCTCTGACGACAAGAGCGAGCTGGACATCATGGAAGGAGACCACACGGTGATGTCCAACAGCTCCGTCATCCACCTGAAGCCGGTAATTGGGCCGGGGTGCTCGGCGGGAGCCTCGGGCCTTCAGGAAAAAATTGCAAGGGAGCGGGATGACCTCATGAGGGGGGTCCTCGGCTCTCCCCGAGCTGGGGGGTTTTCTTGCAGACGTTTCATGGCCCAACTAGGGAACGTCATCAGTGCTAGAAGGGAGGTGGGGTTGTGGACAGTGGAGGAGGAGGAGAAATGTGGGGTCTTTGGTGCTCTCTGAGCTGGGTGGTTTTCTTGCAGACGTTTCATGACCCAAACTAGGTAACATCATCAGTGCTAGAAGGAAGGGGGTTGGAGGAGGAGGAGGAGGAAGGCTGAGGGGTCCCTGGTGTTCTCTGAGCTTAGTTGCTTTCTTGCAGACATTTCATGACCCAACTAGGTAACATCATCAGTGGCATCGTTGCTGGTGCTAGCACTGATGATGTTACCTAGATGGGTCATGAAACGTCTGCAAGAAAACCCCCAAGCTCAGAGAGCACCCAGGACCCCACAGTCCTCCTCCTCCTCCTCCTCCTCCTCCTCCCTCCTCCTAGCACTGATGATGTTACATACTTTGGGCGACGCAGCGTCTGCAAAAAAACCCACCAAACTCATAGAGCACCAAGGAGCCATCATGTCAGCGCTGAGGAGGGTGGGGTGGTCCCCAACCCCAGGCCACAGACCTTTTCCCGGTCCGCGGCCTGTTAGCAACCGAGGCGCCGAGACGAAGGTGAGCGACAGGGAAGCGGAAGTGCGTGTGCGAAGAGATCTAGGTGGCGTACTCCTCCCCCCCGCCCCCCGTCCCACCGGTCTGTGGAAAAATTGTCTTCCGCAGAAACGGTCCCTGGCGCCGAAAACGTCGGGGGCTGCTGAGCAAAAAAATGGGCTTTTGAGAACGGTAGCAGAGAGGCGGATATTGGACCCAGATCTCTCTTGCTTGCATTTGACGACGTCCGGCGTGTTGTCCGAAGGGCCTTCAGCTTCTCCGCTCTTTTCTCCGGTCCCCAGGAGGAAGAAAACTTCAGGGAGGATTCAGACGTTCGGCTGCGAGGATCCGAGCCCCAGTCTCCCCCCCAGGGGACGCGCCACCGATCCCACTACCGCAACCGAGAGCACTTCGCTACCATACGCACGGCATCGCTGGTGAGCGGGCTCGGCCTCTTTCCTTGAGCACAGTGACCGTGCCCTGGCCTGCCCCCTTCAGACAACCCCTACACCCCCCCCCTTGCTGTCCACCTGTCTTTCGAAAAGCTAGTGGAAAAATAGTTGCCCTACAGAAGAGAGAGCCAGGTTCAGTCAGGTCTCTCCTTCAGTGACTCTGTCTGTCTATCTGAAATCTGATCATCTATTCTCATCTATCTGTTTATCTGTGTATATCTATCTAAAATTATCATTTATATCTGTCTGCCTATCTAAAATCTATCATGTTTCTCTCTCTCTCTTTCTCCAATATTTATTTATTTATTATTATTTATTAATTCGGTTTATATACCGCCCTATTCCTGAAGGACTCAGGGCGGTTTACAGGGCAGAATTTAAAAACAATCCAATATAAAATTAAAATAAAATTAAATTAAGTATAGCCCCAAAAAGTCAAAATCACAATTTAAAATTTAAAATATCTATCTATCTATCTATCTATCTATCTATCTATCTATCTATCTATCTATCTATCTATCTATCATCTATCTCTTTCTATTATCCATCCATCTATCTATCTATATCTCTTATTTCTATTATCTATATCTTTTTCTCTATTTCTATTTATATCTATCTTGTCTGTTATCTATTATCTATCTCTGTCTATTGATCTATATATCTATCTATTTCTCTATTTCTATTATCTATATCAGGGGTGTCAAACTCAATTTCATTGAGGGCCACATCAGCATTGAGGTTGCCCTCAGGGGGCCGGGTGGGTATGGCCAGGGTGGGCGTGGCCTACTGGGTGGGCGTGGCTAGAGTGCGTATGGCCTACTGGGTGGGCGTGGCCAGCTCTACATCGTTGGCATCAAGGGTGCCTATGGGGGCCTGGGCAGGAGTGGGACAGATCTGAGGGTCTCTGGCAGGTGGAGGGTCTCTGGGCCAGGGCCAAGGCAGTGTGGGCCGTTCCCTCACTGTTTCCAGGATGGCTTCGCGGGCCACATGAAACCACTTCGCGGGCCGAATCCGGCCCCCGGGCCTTGTGTTTGACATGTCTGATCTATATCTACCTTTTTCTCTATTTCTATCTATCTATCTCTATCTCTTTCTCTATTTCTATTTATATCTATCATCTATCTATCTATCTATCTATCTATCTATCTATCTATCTATCTATCTATCTATCTATCTATATCTATCTATCTATCTATCTCCACCCACCCACCCACCTATCTCCTGTCTTTATTATTTATACCAGGGGTTGTCCAACCTTGGCCACTTTTAAGACATGTGGACTTCATGTCCCAGAATTTCAACCCCTCGCATGGCTGGCTGGGGAATTCTGGGAGTTGAAGTCCACCAGTCTTAAAGTGACTAAGGTTTGGACACCCCTGATTTATAGAAATAACTCCAGGGGACCAGCGTATTCTACACACCTTTCCCCTTCCTCCCCCTTTCTTTTCCCAACGTCAACACCCTGGTGAGGCAGTTTGGGCTGAGATAGAGGATTTGGCCAAGGTCATCCAGCTGTCTGCCATGCCTAAGATGGGGCTGCCTCTGTCTAGCCTGGAGCCTCAACGCACTGACTAGACCAGAGTTAGGCAACCTCGGCTCTTTTATGACTCATGGACTTCAACTCCCAGAATTCCTGAGTCAGCTCAATCGCTTAACACTCACGGCGAAAAAAGGTCACAAAACGAGGCGCCGTTCCCTGTAACTGTCACTTTGAGCTCAGCTGTGCTCGTGAGTTGAGGACTGCCTGTATCTTTCCGTCCTTTGGCCCGGCCCAATGCCCTCGGGGTCCGCTTCCACCGCTGGCCTGGGTTTTGTGCCGAGGGTTTTGGGGATGGGGTGGGTGGGTGGGTGTCTTTCCCATCCTAAAAACGGCCCCTGGGGCTTCTCGTCCCTCCGCAGGTGACCAGGCAGATGCAGGAGCACGAGCAGGATTCGGAGCTGCGGGAACAGATGTCCGGCTACAAGCGCATGAGGCGGCAGCACCAGAAGCAGCTGATGGCCCTGGAGAACAAGCTGAAAACCGAGATGGACGACCACCGCCTGCGGCTGGACAAGGACCTCGAAACGCAGCGCAACAACTTTGCGGCGGAGATGGAGAAGCTCGTCAAGAAGCACCAGGCAGCCATGGAGAAAGAGGTGAGGGCTGCTTCTTTGAGGCGTCGGTCGGCGTGAAGCCGGCGTGCCCGTTCTGGTCACCCCGATGCAAAAAAAAAAAAAGACGCCGGGGTCTTAGAAAGAATGCAGAGAAGAGCCACAGAGGGTTAGGGGGTCCGGAGGCTAAACCCAGAGCAGTGGTGGCGAACCTTTGGCACGCGTGCCAGAGGCGGCACTCGGAGCCCTCTCTGTGGGCACGTGTGCCGCTGCTGCCAGCAGCTTGCGCAGGTCCAGTAGGCTGCCGCTGCCACCCAGAGCGGCAGCCCCACCCAGCACAAAGGAGACGAAGTGGCCAGCTAGCAAGACCAAGTAGAGATGGTAGAACATGCCCATGCCCAACAAGCCAAAGGCCACCCCAAGCAGGGAAAGCCGGATCCCCATCGGTGCCATGGCCCCCCAGTCCCAGCTAGGATTGCGTGCCTCCCCCCATCTATGCTGGGTCTCCTGCCCACCGCCCCACCCGCCAGAAACCCCCTGGATCTCCCCCAATCCTGTCCGGCCCCCACAGGTGTTCTCCCCCCATGAGCAACATTGAGGTGGTCATGCCTACCCCAGCCACGTCCACCTAGCCTGCTGTGACAACTGCAGCCATGCCCACCTAGTGGGCCACACCCCAATGCCCTCAAGGGCACCATAATGCATATGCAGCCCTGGCACTTTGCAATAAATAAGTGGGTTTTGGGTTGTGGTTTGGGCACTCGGTCTCTAAAAGGTTCCCCATCGCTGACCCAGAGGGAACTAAGTGTCAATAAAGGAGAATATTTGCAGCTCAGGATTGAAATGAAGGGTTTCTGGTGTTCTCTGAGCATGGTTGTTTTCCTGCAGAAATTTCATTACCCAACTAGGTCAGGGGTCCTCAACCTACAAGTAGGGGACCGGGACCGGGCTGCAGATTCTTGGCCAGCGGGTCACGGAAATGACTGGCCAGTGCGCGCACACGTGGATGCGTATTCTCCCCACTCGCGCCTGCGCCCGCAGCCCTGTTGCTGCATGCGTACTGACACGAACGGAGCCACTAGCCCCGGGGGGGTGCGCGCGTCCCATTTTCGCCTGCGGGAACGGGTCACTAGCACCAGGCAACTTGCACGGCCGTTCACACAGGTGTGAACGGGGCTGTTAGCCACCGTGGGGGGGGGGGTGCGCGGCCATTCGTACATGCACACGGCGTCAGCACATGCCCCATGCGCGAACGGAGCTGCTAGGGTACAGGGTTTCCTGCCTGAGCAGGGGGTTGGACTAGATGACCTCCAAGATCTCTTCCGGCTCTAGGATCCTGTGAGAACTGGGTGCAAGGAAGGCAGCTGGGGGTCGGGGTGGGGTCTGCGTAAGTGAGGTGAGTCCGTTGTTGGTGCAGCAAGATCCAGCCTCTCTCTCTCCTCTCTCGTTGCGGGGCAGGCCAAAGTGATGGCTAACGAAGAGAAGAAGTTTCAGCAACACATCCAGACACAGCAGAAGAAAGAACTCAACAGCTTTTTGGAATCCCAGAAGAGAGAATACAAACTCCGCAAAGAGCAGCTCAAAGAGGTAATTTTAGGGGTGGGGTGGGGTAGGGGGAGGGGAGGATTGATTGATTTGTTCATTGTCAGGCCCCCAAAGCACGTGATCCTTCCAAGCTGAGCTCTTTATTGCTTCGCGCATCTAGACAGAATCTTGCCAGAGTGAAGTCTACTATCTGCCTTTATAAGACACTCTGGGGACGATTAGGGAGACGCCTTCTTCGCCCTCTTTCTCTCACACGTTATCCGGGCTGAGTTGCCTCTTGTTCCTCTGGGATTGCACCCCTTCCCTCTCACCTGGGAATTCAGTTCCTCCTTACATTCCATCATGTCCCAGAATCCCTCAGTCGCCTCGTGTGTGGACTTCAACTCCCAGAATTCCTCGCTGCCATGTGTTCTGTACCAGCCTGCTACCAGCCCTGCAGAAAAGGCAGGGACAACCCTTTTACAAACGGCAAGAGGCTAGAATTACGTCTGCCAAATTTATAGCTACAAAAACAAACAAGACACCAACCAAGAAACAGGAGCTTTAAGAAACACGAACTATCCAAGCGGTTGCCTTCAGCAAACCAGCCCTTCCCACACATTCCCCTTATATAGAGTTCAGGGCGTGGCTTCTCTCTGCCTCCTTTTGAGAAGCCCCATTGCCTTCCTCTGTTTACTCCTAATTGACTGCCTCCTGCGTCGGGCGTCCTTGAACAGGGCCAGCTGTGGGTCATCTTCATCCACGCTGTCAGGCTCACACAGCTGGGTCTCCGTGGTGACCAAGTGGGAGGGGCCTGGCTGAGGGCTCTCATCAGCAAGATCTTCAACCCCCTCAGCAAGATCTTCAACCCCCTCAGCAAGGTCTTCAACACCCCCCTCCTCCTCCTCCTCTGAGTCGTCCGACCCAACTGCCGAACCCACAGGCTGACCCTGAATCACAACACCATGTGTCAGATCCCAAACCAGGAAAGACACGGTGATCCTTCCAAGCTGAGCGCTTTATTGCTTCACACCTCTAGACAGACTTTTGTATTATCTGTCTCTTCGATATACTCTGGGAACTATTAAGGAGATGCCATCTTCACCCTCTTTCTCCCACACACAATATTCGGGCTGAGTTGCCTCTTGTTCCACTGAGATGCATCCCTCCTCCCTCACATCTAGGAATCCAGCTCTTCTCTTCATCCCATCGCATCGTGTGTGGACTTCAACTCCCCGAGTCCCTCAGCCACCCTGTGTGGACTTCAGCTCCCAGAATTTCTTGCTCCTGGGTGTCAGATCCTTCCTATCTGAGTGCTTTATTGCTTCACACCTCTAGACAGACTCTTGCCGGACTGTATTATCTGTCTCTTTGATACACTCTGGGAACTATTGAGGAGACGCCGTCTTCGCCCTCTTTCTCTCACACACGATATCTGGGCTGAGTTCCCCCTTGTTCCTTTGGGATGCATTCCCCCCTCCCTCACACCTAGGAATCCAGCTCTTCTCTTCATCCCATCGCATCGTGTGTGGACTTCAACTCCCCGAGTCCCTCAGCCACCCTGTGTGGACTTCAGCTTCCAGAATTCCTTGCTCCCGGGTGTCAGACCCTAAACCAGGAATGACACAGGGTGATCCTTCCTATCTGAGTGCTTTATTGCTTCACTCCTCTAGACAGACTCTTGCCGGACTCTATTATCGGCCTCCGCGATACACTCTGGGAACTATTAAGGAGACGCCGTCTTCGCCCTCTTTCGCTCACACAGGATATCTGGGCTGAGTTCCCCCTTGGTCACATTCATTCATTCATTCACATTTCAAGGCTACCTCGCTCCTGCACAGCTCTTGTTTTGTTTTGTTATTTTAAAAAAAACCCATCCTTGGTGGAGCAGTGGGCTAATGCCTCCTTAAGTAACACCAGCTGCCTGCAATTAGTGCAGGTTCAAGTCCCACCAGGCTCAAGGTTGACTCAGCCTTCCATCCTTCCCAGGTAGGTAAAATGAGGACCCAGATTGTTGGGGGCAATTAAGCTGACTTTGTAATAATGCCGCTTGGGAGGGGTGTGAAAAGCCCTAATAAGCAGGCATATACATAGAATGAAGGCTATTGCTAAGCACATTGATTTGTGCTTAGATTGTAAGCCGCCCTGAGTCTTCGGAGAAGGGCGGGATATAAATGGGATTTTAAAAAAAAAGCCCAACCTTTAATATTCCATTTATTTTTTCCTTTGGATGGACTAAGCCTACCGGCTTCTGCAGTGTTGGGCCGGATCTAGCCAAGAAGTGGCAGAAACAGGGCAGGCCTGGCTTAGCAGAGAAAGATCATTAAATGACCTTTTCCTGCGGAGGCCCCAGCTTCTGGATGTGAACGCCAGCCTGGGAAAACTGGTCCTTCCCATTTAGCCCAGGCAAGAACGGCTGTTTTGCTGAGCTGGTGATGTACAGGTAGTCCTCAACTTACGACCACCACAGAGCCCAAACTTTCTATTGTTAAGTCAGATACTCGTTAAGTGGGTTTTGCCCCATTTTACGACCTTTAAGATACTCGTTAAGTGGCCTTTGCCCCATTTTACGACCTTTGAGGTACTCGTTAAGTGGGCTCTGCCCCATTTTACGACCTTTGAGGTACTCATTAAGTGGGCTCTGCCCCATTTTACGACCTTTGAGGTACTCGTTAAGTGGGCTTTGCCCCATTTTACAACCCTTGAGATACTTGTTAGGTGGGGTTTTGCCCCATTTCACGACCTTTCTTGCCACCGCTGTTAAGCGAATCACCGCAGTTGATAAGTTAGCAACCCAGTTGTTAAGTGAATCTGGTTCCCCCATTGTCGTTGCCCATCAGAAGGTCGCAATAGTGGCTTGCATGACCTTGGGAGACAGCAACGGTCCTAAACGTGAACCAACTGCCAAGCATCTGAATCTTGATCCCCTGACCATGGGGATGTTGTAGCGGTTAGAAACTGTGAGGAACGGTCCTTAGTCCCTTTTTTCACTGCCGTCGCAACTTTGAACGGTCCCTAAATGAAGCTGTTGTTAGTCGAGGATTGCCTGTATTTAATAGTTCCTTGCAAAGTGTAAACGAGAGATTCTTTCCGTCAACATTCAGCTCGAGAATCCAAATCAAACTCCAGGTTCATTCCGTCTCCGAAAACCGTCCTATTTATTGAATACACCACATGGGTATGTCGAAGCAAAAGTCACACTCTGAGCCTTAACCCCCAGTTCATAGACTTAAACAATAATTTTCCCAGCCAATCCCACCCCCCACCACCCCCCAACGTCTTACGGAGTCCATATAAACAAGTTCACTTGTCACGGGAACCGTCTGCTTCAAACCCACACCTATTTTGGTGTCCTTGAAAAGGTTTCAGGCTCTCTTCAGGTCTTCAGCTGAATTGCAGAAGTTTTGTTTCTCCATCTAGCCCTCTCGAAAGGAACGCCTTCCCCCACCCACCCACCCACCCACCCACCCACCCTTAATCTAAAGTCAAGTTGAAACGTGGAGGCACCTAGCTGCCAAAGTTTCACCCCCGACACTTCCTTTCGGCCCCTGGACCCGGCCGTCGCCATTTCGGTTTTTTCCCCGCGACAATGACGGTCCCCTTCTGGCTTCCAGGAACTGAACGAGAACCAGAGCACCCCCAAGAAGGAGAAACAGGAGTGGCTGTCCAAGCAGAAGGAGAACATCCAGCACTTCCAAGCAGAGGAAGAGGCCAACCTGCTACGGCGACAGAGGCAATACCTGGAGCTGGAGTGCCGGCGGTTCAAGAGGAGGATGCTGCTGGCGCGCCATAATTTGGAGCAGGATCTGGTCCGGGAGGTGCGTATGGAGCCCCTGGGAGGAGACGAGGTCCTGGGAGGAATCGGATCAATACGGAGTGGCTCTCAGCTCCCCCGACTGTCCTGGTTAGGCCTTGGGTTTTCTTACAGAGGATACATCCTTGACTTAACGACTGACTGCTTAGCACCCATTCAAAGTTACGACCAACCTCCCCCAAATCTGCTTAGTGGCTGTTTGAAACTAGGATGGACCAAGCTCCTCAATTCCTTCCATCCTTCCCTCCCTCCCTCTCTCCTTCCTTCCTTCTTTCCCCTTTCCTTCCTTCCTTCCTTCCTTCCTTCCTTCCTTCCTTCCTTCCTTCCTTCTTTCCCCTTCCTTCCCTTTCACTCCCTTCTTTCCCCTTCCCTCACTCCCCCTTCCTTTCTTCCATCTTTCCTTCTTTCACTTTCACTCCCTCTATCCCCCTTCCCTCCCTCCCTCCTTTCTTCCTTCCTTCCTTCTTTCCCTTTCACTCCCTCCATCCCTCCCTCTTTCCTTCCTTCTTTCCCCTTCCTTCCCTCCCTCTCTCCCTCCCTCCCCTTCCTTCCTTTCTCCTTTCCCTTTTACTTCCTCCCCCTTTCCTTCCTTCCTCCCTTCTTTCCTTTCCTTCCTCCCTTCCTCCCTTCTTTCCTTTCCTTCCTTCCTTCCCTTTCACTCCCTCCTTCCTTCCTTCTTTCCCCTTCCCTCCCTCCCCCTTCCTTCCTTTCTTCCATCTTTCCCTTTCACTCCCTCCATCCCTCCCTCTTTCCTTCCTTCTCTCTGCTTCCTTCCTTCCCTCCCTCTCCCTCCCTCCCCCCTTCCTTCCTCCTTTCCCTTTTACTTCCTCCCCCTTTCCTTTCTTCCTTCCTCCCTTCTTTCCCCTCCCTTCCTTCCCTTTCACCCTCCATCCCTCCCTCTTTCCATCCTTCTTTCCCCTTCCTTCCTACCTACCTTCTTTCCCTCTCCGTCCCTCCCTCCATCACCCATCTCTCCTAAAGCAGCGGTCCTCAACCTTCCTTGCCCAGTAGACCAGTGGCAGCAGCGGGCTGGGTAGGAAAGGGGATGGTTTTGTGCCCCCCTCCCCCCCCAGTGCCGCTTTCACAAATACAGCTCCACACCTGCTCGCCTGCCACTTCCGCAGCCTGGTTCCAAACGGGCTGCAGACCTGCACCAAGCCACGGACCAAGGGTTGGAGACCCCGCGTCCTTAAAGTTAGAGGTTGCCAGTAAAGCAAATATTTGTAGCTCAGGGTTGAATTGTTGGGTCCTTGGTGCTCTCTGTTGTTTTCTTGCAAAATGTTTCATGACCCAAATAGGGAACATGATCAGTGCTGTTGGCGATGGTGTTCCCTAGTTTGGGTCATGAAACGTCTGCAAGAAAAGCACCCAGCTCAGAGGGCACCAGGGACCCCACAGTCTTCCTCCTCCTCCTCCTTTTCCTCCTATTCCTCCTCCTCCTCCCTTCTAGCACTGAGGATGTTCCCTAGTTGGGTCATGAAATGTCTGCAAGAAAAGCACCCAGCTCAGAGGGCACCAGGGACCCCACAGTCCTCCTTCTCCTCCTCCCTACAAACCCCTTTCTTCTAACACTGATTATGTCACTGTTAGGGATTGTTGTGCAGAGGTCTCCTTGTGCTACCAAGGAGTTGCACAGACAAAGAAGGGTACTGAGAGCAGTAAGAGTCACACAGTAACCACAAGAGTACACCGAGTTGTGAAAGCAAAAAGTACTTTACTTTTGAGGTGGTGTAAAAACAAAAATGCACGGTCAAAAAGAAACAGTCCAGGTCATACACAATAGTAACAGTCCAAGGAGTATTCCAAATACAAAGTCTTCTTACCGGTCCAGAGGTCAAATAAACAGTTGTACAGGTTTACCACAGTAGTAAACCAACAGTACAGCAAAACAGTAATAGTAGAGAGCAGTGAATTCAGAGAGAGAAAGAAGCTACGTTCCTAGCTCCCTCTTGTGGCCATGAGAACACTTACACACCCATTGGCCAATTAACTTCTTAAAGTCACAACAACATAGTTTATATATTTATATATTTTCAACCCATATGCCTAACAAGTCACCTAGCTGGGTCACGAGATGTCTGCCAGAAAACCACCCAGCCCAGAGAGCGCCAGGGACCCCCACCGTTAAGAGTTTAGGCGGCAGCGGCTGATCATCGCGAGCCAAGCATTCTCTCTGTGGCCTACCTGTAGGGGAGGCGGGTGGGCAAACATCAGCCCGTCTTCTGGTGTTCGCTGGCATTTGGGCGGTGCCTGTGTTGCCCCCTCCCCTCCCCCCGCTGTCCCAGAGCCAGCCCGTCGTATTCCTAGGCTCGGCCTTCTCTCCTCCCCCCCCTCCCCGCCCATCTCCCGGCCCCTCCCTAAGCGCCCCTTTCTCCGACCCAGGAGCTGAACAAGAGGCAGACCCAGAAGGACCTGGAGCACGCCATGTTGCTGCGCCAGCACGAGTCCATGCAGGAGCTGGAGTTCCGGCACCTGGGCACCATCCAGAAGATGCGCTGCGAACTCATCCGGCTGCAGCACCAGACCGAGCTGACCAACCAGCTGGAGTACAACAAGCGCCGCGAGAGGGAACTGAGGCGCAAGCACGTCATGGAGGTTCGGCAGCAGCCCAAGAGCCTGAAGGTACCTTTTCCCCCGGGGGTGGGGGGAGCGGAGCGAGTCGCGGACTTGGCGGCCCAGCGGTCAGAGCGCAGTACGGCGGGCTCCTTCTGCTGACTGCCCACAGCCGGGACGTTCGATTCTGACCGGCTCGAGGTTGACTCGGCCTTCCGTCCTTCCGAGGTCGGTAAAAGGAGGACCCGGATGGATGGGGGCAAATAGGCTGACTCTGTAGATCACTCAGAGGGGGCTATCAAGCACCCTGAAAGCGGTATTTAAGTCTACGTGCTCTTGCTTGCGGAGGGAGGGAGGAAGACGAGAAGGAAGATGGGAAGGAAGGAAGGAAGGAAGGAAGGAAGGAAGGAAGGAAGGAAGGAAGGAAGGAAACCGTGGTGGTTAGAACACAGCACTGCGGGCAGACTCTGCCCACAGCCAGGAAATTCGATCCAGATGGGGCTCAAGGTTAACTCAGCCTTCCGTCCTTCTGAGGTCAGTAAAATGAGGACCCAGATGGTTGGGGGGCAAACAGGCTGACTCTGTAAACCGCTTAGAGTGGGCTGTAAAGCACCATGAAAGCGGTATATAAGTCTTGAGTGCTGCTGCTTGCGAATGGAGGAAGGAAGGAAGGAAGGAAGGAAGGAAGGAAGGAAGGAAGGAAGGAAAAAGTGATGGAGGAAAGGCAAGAAGGAAGAAAGGGAGGGAGGGAGGAAGGAAAGGAAGGAAAAAGAGATAGGAGGGAGGAAGGGAGGGAGGGAGGGAGGGAGGAAGGAAACTGTGGTGGTTAGAACACAGACTCTGCCCACAGCCAGGAAATTAGAGCCTTATTGGGGCTCAAGGTTAACTCAGCCTTCCGTCCTTCCGGGGTCAGTACAATGAGGACCCAGATGGTTGGGGGCAAGAGGCCGACTGCAGACTGCCTTCTTCACCCACTGCACACTCAGGTGGGCCTGGCACCTAAAAGGTCTTCAGTTAGACCAATCATCTGCCAGGGCAGGCGTGCAGGATCCACTCTGCCCTTCCCTCTGCTGGAGGTTCCCGTTCTTCTGGAGAGCAGAGGTGGGCTCCCCCCCCCCCACTGCCTCGGGGCAGAGATCCCGCTTTCTGCTCCCTGCCTCCCCAACAGCCTCTCCCTTTTGTCCACCTTCCCTCCCAGTCGAAGGAGCTCCAGATCAAGAAGCAGTTCCAGGACACCTGCAAGATCCAGACCCGCCAGTACAAGGCCCTGCGCAACCACCTGCTGGAGACCACGCCCAAGAGCGAGCACAAGGCCGTCCTGAAGCGGCTGAAGGAGGAGCAGACCCGCAAGCTGGCCATCCTGGCCGAGCAGTACGACCACAGCATCAACGAGATGCTGTCCACGCAAGCGGTGAGTGGCTGCCTGCCTGCAGTGGCTTCTGGATGAGGAGCGCTGGAGTCTTCCCCAACATTGGCCCCTTTAAAAGAGGTGGACTTCCATTCCCAGAATCCCCCAGCCAGCCTGCTTTAAGAGGGGCGGACTTCCATTCCCAGAATCCCCCAGCCAGCCTGCTTTAAGAGGGGCGGACTTCCATTCCCAGAATCCCCCACCCAGCCTGCTTTAAGAGGGGCGGGCTTCCACTCCCAGAATCCCCCAGCCAGCCTGCTTTAAGAGCGGTGGGCTTCTACTCCTAGAATCCCCCAGCCAGCCTGCTTTAAAAGGGGCGGGCTTCCACTCCCAGAATCCCCCAGCCAGCCTGCTTTAAGAGGGGTGGACTTCGACTCCCAGAATCCCCCAGCCAGCCCGCTTCAGTAGATGTGCACCTCGATTCCCATGCCGGCTGGGGAATTCTGGGAGGGGACACCCGGCCCTCTTAGCGACGGGGGCCAAAGGCTGAGGCGCCCTCCCTGGAGCCGGCCTGCCATGCCCACCTCTCCCGCCTTGCCTTCCAGCTGCGTCTGGACGAAGCCCAAGAGGCGGAGTGCCAGGTCTTGAAGATGCAACTGCAGCAGGAACTGGAGCTGCTCAACGCCTACCAGAGCAAGATCAAGATGCAGGCCGAGGCGCAGCACGAGCGGGAGCTGCGGGAGCTGGAGCAGAGGGTCTCGCTGCGCAGGGCTCTCCTGGAGCAGAAGGTACGGGGGGGAGGCACCCGCAGCCGACTTCTGCCCCTCTGGGGAGACCGCCCCCCCAGGCCTTTTCAACCTTTTCACCCACTGTGCCACTTTTAGGATAGGGCAACATCCGAGGACCACCAGTCGCCCAGCAAGGGGTCAAAAACTTGATGACCAAAAACAAAAAAAGAAAAGAAAAAATTGATGAAGTGCAGGTAGTCCTCGACTTACAACAGTTCGCTTACTGACTGTTCGAAGTTACAATGGCCCTGAAAAAAGTGCCCCCCCAAGCCACAGCCGAGCGAGACACCTGCCCGCCTGGCGGTGCTCTTCCTCCTGTCCGAGGTTTTCATTGTGAGCATTTCTGTTGAGGATTGGCAGTGGGGGTGAGGTAGGGTGGGTATTTGGTTTTTATCCCCCCCCCTCGGTCTGCTGGGTGGTTGTAGCAGGTTTTGGTCCCTTCACATGACCCTGGGACACTGGGACCGTCATAAATAGGAATCGGTTGCCAAGCATCTGAACGTAAATCACAAGACCCTGGAGATGCTACAACATTCCAGCTGATTGGTGCTTCTTCTGGGCTCGGCAGAAGTCCCAGGATCGGTGCTGAGCTCCAGCTGGATCCGGCGCTGATCCTGGCGCTTCCGCTGAGCCCCGACAGCCCTGCAGCTCCAGCCGTCTCTCGCTCAGGCTTGGGCGGTGCTGCCACCGGTTCGGTTCATTCCCCTCCCCCGCTGCCACTTTCCTATAATGGTCGCGTACCACCTGCCAGGTGCCAATGTACCACAGGTGGTACCCGTACCACTGGTTGAAAAGCCCTGTTCTAGGAGACCCGAGCGGTTGTGGGTCACAATTTCCCAGCAATCCCCTTCCCCGGCTTCTCCTTCCGCCCTCCATGCACGGCCACAATGGAGAGCATAACGCCCGTCGCTAAGCAAGGCGGTGCTTAAGGGAGACCGCCTGGTTTCACGACCCCTTTTTGCCACGCTTGATGTTGTTAAATGCATCGGGCAGTCATTAAGCGAATCCCGCTTTTCCCTTTGACATTGCTTCTCGGAAGCCGGCTGGGGAGGTCACAGTTGGGGGGTCAGGTGACCCAGGGATGCCGCAGCTGTCCGAAATACAAGCCGAGCGCCCACATTTTGACCCCTTGGCCCTGGGGAGGCTGCCACAGTCGTAAGCACGAGGACTGGTCACCTCTTTTTCATTAGTGTCACTGTAAATTCAAACGCGCGCTAACCGATCGTTGGAAGTTGAGGACTTCCCTCCGGAAGGGGAAGCGCAAACCCTGTGCTGTGCGTCAATGCCGAGAGCCTCACCAATTTGGGCAGGGCTAAAATTTTGCTGCCCACCAGTGAGATCCGTAGTGATCCTCGTCCTAACAGCCGTTCGTTTAGCGACCGTTCAGAACTGCAACGCCAAAGTTACAATAGCGAGACACGGGTTAAATGAATTTTTGCCCCCTCCCCCCTTTACCCCCTTTCTCGCCACGGTCATTAAGTGAACCGCCACAGGCGTTAAGCTAGTAACACGATTCTTCAGCGAATCGCCACGGTCATTAAAGCTAGCGGCACGGTCGTTAAGCAAATCCGGCTTCCCCCATTGACTTGGCTCGCCAGAAGGTCGGGAAAGGGGGATCACGTCGCACCCGCGCACACACCCCGGATGCCGCGACCGTCAGAAACCGGAGTCAGTTGCCAAGCGTCCAAATTTTGATCACCTGACCCTGGGGAGGCTGCAACGGTCGTAAGGGTGAGGAGAAAAAAGGCAATCAGTTCCTTTTTTCGGCCCCGTTGTAACTTTCCACAGTCCGTAAGCAAACTGTTGTAAGTCGGGGACTCCTGGTACTGCGACTCCCGCAAACTCTGCCCCATCCATTGCGGACCCCGGCCCCTTTGGTGTTCTCCGTGGTGGCAGGGCAACGCCGGGCGGAGGGTCTCGGCCCGGCGTGGCACCCGGCGCGGAGTGTTCCCGGCTGAGAAGGCCTCATTTGTTCAGCTGATTCTCAAAAGATTGTCACAGCAACAGGGGTCCCACCCTAGCCAAGGGGAAAAGCGGGGTGTGTGTGTGTGTGACTGTGTGTGTGTGTCTAGGGTCCCTCAGAAAGCAGGTTTGGCCTTTTGGGGTAACGGCTTCCCCCTTCTTCCCCCGATTTCTTTTCTGTCCAGATCGAGGAAGAGATGCTGGCTCTGCAGAACGAGCGGACGGAACGGATCCGAGGCCTGCTGGAGCGCCAGGCGCGGGAAATCGAGGCCTTTGACTCGGAGAGCATGCGCCTGGGCTTCAGCAACATGCTGCTCTCCAACCTCTCTCCCGAGGCCTTCAGCCACAGCTACCCCGGAGCCTCCAGCTGGTCCCACCACCCTTCGGGCGGGCCGGGCCCTCCCTGGGGCCACCCTATGGCAGGCCAGCCTCAGGCCTGGGGCCACCCCATGCAAGGGGGACCCCAGCCGTGGGGCCACCCCTCGGGGCCCCTGCAGGCGGTGCCTCGGGGCAGCTCGCTCGGGGTCCGTAATAGCCCCCAGGCCCTGAGGCGGACCCCTTCCGGGGGACGGACAGAGCCCGGCATGAGCCGCAGTGCCAGCGTCACCTCGCAAATATCCAACGGGTCGCACATGTCTTACACATAATACCTTCCGTTCGGTGCCCCCGTACGGCTGGGCTGCCCTGCCGGTGCCGTCTGCCCGCTGACAGGCCTCTTCCCCACCCCCAACCCCGGGAACCGGCCCCGGGCGGCGCAGGCTCGGGGTGTGCCAGTCAGCGGGCCCGTCTCGCGCGGCAGGCATCGCCCTTCCGCACATGCTGTTTGGGATGTCATAGTATTTGGCTGTAGAGTGGCTCTCTCACCTGACGCCCACCGGCTTTAAGGAAGCTACGTGCAGGCGGGGAGGGGCGTGGAAACTCCACCCCCAGGGCTAGGGGGAGAGTGGGGTCCCCGTTTCTCCCGCCGCCCCAGGAGGAAAGGCAGAAGGTCCCCCCCTTTGTCCCAGCTCCTTTTCTCCCCGTATTGGGTCAGCTGCCCCTCCACACACCTCGGGGCGGTTCCTTGTAGGGAGGGGTCCAGGGAAAGTGCCACCCCAGGACCTTGCCCGCCGGAAGAGGCTTGGGGTCGCGCCCACCCCCAGGCCCGCAGCCGTCTTGCGCACGCTCCGTTGCACTACGATGCGCAGCCTCGAGAATTTCCCGGCGCCCGCGATGGCTTGGGACAGAACTGCACTAGTCAAATGCACCTGCTCGAACCCTCTGTGCGGCTCGGCCCCGGGGGGGGGTCTGGGTGGCGCGCGAGTGAGCGCCTACACGTGCACACGTGAGGGGGGGGAAGGGGGGGTGAAGGCAGGAGAGCCTTTTTAGGGCTTAATACTGTGACATCTCAGCGAAGTTCAGCCTCAAGAATGCCGCGCCGGATCTCCGGCCGGTGCGCCCGCTCTCTTTCCAAACCGTTCCGGCCCGCAGCCAACCACGCCCAGACGCCAGAGGTCGTGTGAACGATGCCATAAGCCGCCCCCTAAGCCTCCTTCAAAGAGAGCGCGGGGGGGTGTGTCTCTCTGCTCCTGACACTACGTTTGCCAGTTTTTATCGGGCTTGCCACATTATTATTGTTGTTATTATTATTATTTTTCTCGTTTACACGTCAAACCGCAACCGTTGTAGGCGTTTGACTTGCCACGGGGAGTCCCGGCTCCTCGGCTGCTGCTGCTGCTGTCGCCACTGGAGACGTTGGCCACGGGCGGGGCCAGCCGGTGCCAGTCCTTGCCGAGGCCGTGGCAAGCGGGCACCTTGGTTTCTGTGGGCCCCCTCGGCAAGAGACTCGGCCTCCGAGGAGCCACGCGGGGCCCATTTGGGGCCCCAGAGGGAGCTGGCTCTGTGTTCGGGTCCGGGGGTACCTTCCGTGCCAGGGCAGGGAAAGGGGGGGTCCCTCTGTGGGCACCCGCGGAGTCCCCGGGAGCAGCTGGCCATCAGCTCGGTCAGATTCCCACCAGCTGCCCCACCCGGCGTTCTGTTGTACATTATTTCCCTTGCACACTTTAAGCAAACGCTAGCTACTAACTTTAGGATTCGCCTTTTAACACACCTCTAGGGCTGAGAAATATTAAAAGGTTTTTTGTTTTTTTTTTTTGTCGTTTTATTTTAAAGTCTCTCCGTGACATGCCTGTATAGAAGAATATACCCCTCGTGTGTGTCACCCTGTTTGGACCTTTTCTTTTTCTTTTTTTTTAATCTGTGTGACTTTTAATTTAGCTAAATTAAAAACACACACGCACACACACACACACACACACCACTCCAGCTCCTTTGGTTCGGCTATCTCTTCCCCTCCCCCTCCCTCCCCCCCTCCCGCCCCGCATCCCACTTTGGCTTCGGACGGGGAGGATGCCAGGAGCAGAAGAGGGCCTGGAGCTAGGCCTGGGGGGAAAAAAATGGGGGGAGGCCGAAGACCACCCCCCCACACACACACCTGAAATGGGCACAGCTACAGCTGAGAACATGGAGGGCCAGGAGCAGCACAGCCCCCCCATTCTGGGTTGACCTGCCTCTTGGTCGGTCCTGAGTTTGCTGTGAGCTCTCTTGTGGGGTGGGTGGGGTGGTGGCTGTTCAGCCGATGAACACTGCAAGCAGGAGGGGAGGGCAGAGACCGCAGCCCATCGTCCCCGGCCGAGGCCCACCAAGCTTAAACTCCCCGTTGGCGTCCCCGGTGACCCGCTCGTTCTGCCCAGGTGGCATCCAAAGAGCTTTCCTCAAGTCCTCAAAGACGCCTCCAATTAAGGCAATTGCCTCTTCCGGGGACACAGCCTAGGTCAGCAGGCACTCTGGACATGCCCAGTAGCCCACCTGCCCACCCACCCACTCCTCAAAAAGCTTTTGCTTGACAGCGAACTGATGCGACGTCGAATTTGACATTGGGGGGGGGGGTTTGTTGCCAGGGTAGATTGCGACGGAAGCCGTTTTCTCTCCATCCTCTTCCTCCTCCTCCTCCTCCCCCGCCGTGTACATCATTCTGTGCCAGATACCAGGCTACCCATGAAATTAACCTTTTAAGTAAAACAATTTGCCAAACCTCACTCGGCTGCCTCGGTCTGAAGTCTTTTCGGTCTGCGCGGCTGGTGCCGGTGTTCCTGCAGGCGTGTGTGCGAGAAGGGAGATTGTGTGTGTGTGTGTGTGTGTGTGTGTGGAGGGTGGGGCGTCCTCCAGTTTCCACGGGCCTTCTGGAGAGTTGCAATGCAGGGAAGCAAAGGCAGATTTTCGGTAAGTGGTTTTTGATGTATTTCTCCCGCGCCTAGGGAGCTGGCCACGTTTAAACGATTTTTTTTTTCCTGAGAGACAGTTGTGAGTTTTCGGAATCGGTGTGTGAAAGGCGATTTTCCAGCTGCGCTCGGTTCAAATTGGAGCTCTTGCAAAACTTAATTCTCTTCTCTTGTCAGCTTTGGCTGTTTCCCTGTGCAAGACGTTTCATGACCCAACTAGGCAACGTCGTCAGTGTTAGAGGGAAAGGGGAGGGGGGGGTTTGTTGTTTATTTACAAGTGGTTTGCCAGTGGCTTACCAGTAAGGAGCAGCCTAATCAAGGATATGCCAAGAAGAAAACAACATTCCCACCAACACTGGCAGGGCACAGTATATAAACAGAGTGCAAACACCACACTCCCTTCTGGCACTGATGATGTTACCCAGTTGGGTCATGAAACGTCTGCAAGAAAACAGCCAAGCTCAGAGAGCACCAAGGACCCCACAGACTTTCCCCTCCTCCTCCTCCTTTTAGTACTGATAATTTTTCCTAATTGGGTCATGAAACGTCTGCAAGAAAACCACCCAGCTCAGAGACCACCTAGGACCCCCCCCACACACAATTCAGGCCAGAGTGTAAATTGTTGATAATTCTTATTTTCTGTGGATCTTTGCTCATTCGGGTTTTTCCCCGCGTAGAATTGAAGGTGTAGGGACAACGTTTTGACGGAATCCCATCCATCATCCTCAGGCTGGTGGCTTCAGCTTCCTTCTTCTGGGAGAAGCATGTGGTAGTGGCTGTTTGTTCCTCTTTTTTATTATTTTCTCTCTCCACTTTTTTTTTTAATCCCATTTATATCCCGCCCTTCTCCGAAGACTCAGGGCGCCTTACAAGCTTAGCAGTAGCCTTCATTCTATGTATTTTATTTATTTCATTTTAATTCCATTTATATCCCGCCCTTCTCCGAAGACTCAGGGCGGCTTACAAGCTTAGCAGTAGCCTTCATTCTATGTATATGCCTGCTTGTTAGGGCTTTCACACACACCCCAAGCGGCATTATTACAAAGTCAGCTTATTGCCCCCAACAATCCAGGTCCTCATCTCGTTTTATCTCAAGGGTTTGGGGGTTTTTTTTGGGTGTGTGTGTGTGTGTGTGTAGGAGAATTTTCCATTTATTTCCTAGCTGGTTTCCACTTAATAGTACATTAGCTTACAAGCCGGGCTCCTGGACGTGTTTCCGCTAGTCTGTACAAACCAAAGATTTTTCTGAAAAAGTTTTATCTGCTTGGGAGATGGTGCACCTAACGATCCCACTGCATCGCTGGGCACTTCAGGGTTTCTTCACGAAGGGCAAGACTCTTGGCACCTCTGAGGTACCTGCACGACCCCTACCGTTGTGGCAACCCACACAACGTCTTCCTGCAGATCTCCTTCCATCCTTGCAGCTGGAAAACCGAGTGTTGCATCTTGGGGGGGGGTGTTTTTTGAGCAGCCTTCCAAAGGCAGGCCTGCTTCCGGGTGGACCGTCTTTCTCCCATTTTTCATCCTGGCGGTTGGAGGCGTTTGGGGACCGTGCTCTGCTGTAAACACACACACACACACACACACACACACACACACACACACACAAAATTGCCAGTGCATGCTGTGGCATTGGGGGCTCCTGGTAGAGCCGGTCAAAAGAATCTTGCGGGCAAGGCGCCAAGCCCGAGGGGCAGCAGTCTTGAAATTTTAAAATGTTTCAGTAAGATCACACACACACACACACACACACATTACCCTCCACAGTAGCCATATTGGGTGGGAGACCCACTGCCCTGGTGTGCTCCCTTGGAAAGCTGACCCATTGATGTCCCCACCAGCTTCCCCTCCCCCCCAGGGCCAAAGCAAATCCAGAGTCGAGGGTCTTCCGAGATTATGGCTTTGTGGTTCCTGAGCGTTGGGGTGCGGGGGGCGGGCTGCCACTGACCTGAATCAGGCCCCCAGGTCCAGAGCAGGACCGTTCTCTGTGAATGGGGCCTGGGGGGGGCAGGTTATCTTGAAATGACCCAGATCTGTAACAGGAAGACACAGTTGCAAGCTGAGTCTTTGGGAGGGGCTTTTAAGGAGGCTTGAGGCCAGATGAGGTGGGGGGGCTGCCTCCCCCCGCTCGCCAAGTCTTTGCCAAGTGCCTGTTGAGGTCACTCCTTGGAGTCCTGTGCCCACTTCCGGTCGTCACCATACAAAAAAGATGTTGAGACTCTAGAACAGGGCTCTGCCCACTGGGCCCTTTGATGACTGGTGGGCTTCGACTCCCAGAATTCCTCAGCCAGCGTGCCTGGCTGAGGAATTCTGGGAGTCGAAGTCCTCAAGCAGGGGTCTTCCAACTTGGCCCTTTGATGACTGGTGGGCTTCGGCTCCCAGAATTCCTCAGCCAGCGTGCCTGGCTGAGGAATTCTGGGAGTCGAAGTCCTCAAGCAGGGGTCTTCCAACTTGGCCCTTTGATGACTGGTGGGCTTCGGCTCCCAGAATTCCTCAGCCAGCGTGCCTGACTGAGGAATTCTGGGAGTCGAAGTCCATAAGTTGTAAAAGGGCCAAGTCTGAATACCCCTGTTCTAGAAAGAGTGCAGAGAAGAGCAACAAAGGTGATCAGGGGACTGGAGGCTAAAACAAATGAAAAGTTGCAAGAATTGTGTCTGTCTAGTTTAATGAAGAGAAGGGCGAGGGGGGACATGATAGCAGCCTTCCAGTATCTCAGGGGCTGCCCCAAAGAAGAGGGAGTCAAGCTCTTCTCCAAAGCGCCCGAAGGCAGGACAAGAAGCAACGGATGGAAACCAGTCAAGGAGAGAAGCAACCTGGAACTAAGGAGAAACTTCCTGACAGTCAGAACGATTAACCAGTGGAACAACCTGCCTCCAGAAGCGGTGGGTGATCCAACACTGGAAGTTTTTCAGTAATTTTAATGTTTTAATTGTTTTTCTAGATGTCTTCTTAGAATCTGTAAGCTGCCCAGAGTCGCTTTATAGGGGGAAAGGATGGCATCAAAATTTAATAATAATACAGTAAAAAGCAACATTACCACTTGATTCCTAATGAACGACAATGTCACTTGATCCCACTTGGGATTGTAAACTCTGGAATGTCTTATTCTACAGGCCAGTTGGACATAATGATTTACAGAATTACAGTCAGGGGACCTGCCCAGGCAGGAAAAACATCTCCATTTCCGATAAGTGACTTTCCAGTCTCTTCTTAAAAAGAAGAGCACTCACAACTTCTGGAGGCAGGTTGTTCCACTGGTTAATTGTTCTAACTGTCAGGAAATTCCTCCTTAGTTCCAGGTTGCTTCTCTCCTTGACTAGTTTCCATCCGTTGCTGCTTGTCCTGCTTTCAGGCTGTTTGGAGAATAGCTTGACTCCCTCTTCTTTGGGGCAGCCCCTGAGATACTGGAACACTGCCATCATGTCCCCCCTCGCCCTTCTCTTCAACAGACCCAATTCCAGCAACCGTTCCTTGTATGTTTTGGCCTCTGGACCCCTGATCATCTTTGTTGCTCTTCTCCGCACTCTTTCCAGAATCTCAGCATCTTTTTTTTTTTTTTGCATCGTGGTAACTATGAATTGTTGTAAAATTAAATCCTCCTCATTTATTAATTGTCCCAGAATTAAAGGCCCCTCTGTTTAAGCCGTTCTCGGATCTCATCCACCCCAGCAGGAGGCTTGCAAAATTGCATGCGGTGATTTATAATAATAATAAAGTTGGAAGGGACCTTGGAGGTCATCTAGTCCAAACCCTCCCACCCTGCTCAGGCAGGAGACCCTATATACCATTTCGGACCAATGGCTGTCCAGTCTCTTCTTAAAAAACCTCCGGTGTTGGAGCATCCACAGCTTCTGGAGGCAGGTGGTTCCACTGGTTAATCGTTCTGACTGTCAGGAAAGTTCTCGGGTTTTCCGATCCTGTTGGGATCTTTTATTTATTTATTTTTTTATTTTAATCCCATTTATATCCCACCCTTCTCCGAAGACTCAGGGCGGCTTACAATTTAAGCACAAACCAATGTGCTTAGCAATAGCCTTCATTCTATGTATATGCCTGCTTATTAGGGCTTTTACACACACCCCAAGCGGCATTATTACAAAGTCAGCTTATTGCCCCCAACAATCTGGGTCCTCCTTTTACCCACCTGGGAAGGACGGAAGGCTGAGTCAACCTTGAGCCTGGTGGGACTCGAACCTGCACTAATGGCAGGCAGCTGGTGTTCCTTAGGGAGGCATCAGCCCACTGCTCCACCAAGGCTCTTTCCGACTTCTAAGGGTCTCCTGCTTAAGCAAGGGGTCAGACTAGAAGACCTCCAAGGTCCCTTCCGCCTCTTTGTCATTTTGTATCTTTCCACCACTTTGCATTGTACTAGACCAGCGTTTCCCAACCTTAGGAACTTGAAGATGCGTGGACTTCAACTCCCAGAATTCCCCAGCCAGCTATGCTGGCTGGGGAATTCTGGGAGTTGAAGTCCACGCATCTTCAAGTTCCTAAGGTTGGGAAACGCTGTACTAGACTGAGCAAGGAGGAGGGGAAACCCGCCTCGACTCCGCCCCGGCCAGGCTGGGCAGGGCCGGGCAGTGGGGCCGCCTCGGTTGGCCCCGGAGGAGGAGGAGGAGGAGGAGGAGGAGGGGGCGGCCAGGCCCGATGGGGGAGCCGCGGCCGCCTCCGGGGGCGCCGGTGCTGCTCTTCTTGCTGAGCCTGGCGAGCGGCGTCGGCGGCGGGCAGGTGAGGCGGGGGCGTCGGAGGCGGATCGGGGGAGGGGGCGGCCCTCTGCCCCCTCCCTCCACGGAAAGGGGTGGTGCACCCACCCACCCCCGGGCTTCGCGTCGGGCCAGGGAGGGGCTTCGCGGCTGTGCGAAGCAAGCCCTGCGGGACTCCGGGTCGGGGGTCTTTCCCGGGGAGCCAGCAAGGGAGGTCTCGGCTTTCCGACGACCTTTGCAGCCACGTGTCGCGCGGGCCCGCTCCTGCCCGGATTTGGGGGGGGGGGTGTCTCCTGCGAGCCCTGCGAAGCAAGGCTTTTTTCAGAAAAGACTGTCTGAAACGGGATATAGGATCTCCTGCTCGAGCCCCAGCGGGCTGGACTAGAAGACCTCCAAGGCCCCCCTTTCCAGCTCTATTCGACTCTGTTCTGTTCGGGTGCGAAGGCAGCGAAGGGCGGCCGGAGGAGGGAAAGGCAAGGCGCCCCGTCTCCCCACTGCAGGCCCCCCTGCAGGGAAGGTGGACCCACCCCACCCCGAAAAGTCTCCGGGGTGGTATGGATGCCCTCCAGGGACCCAGGATTTCTAGAGCGGGAGAAGCCGAGGTTGCTTTACCCCCGCGGTGCCCTGGGCTTTACAAGTCGGCCAATGGAATGGGGAGCCCCCTAGGGCAGGGGTCGGCAACCTCGGCTCTTTTATGACTCCTGGACTTCAACTCCCAGAATTCCTGAGCCAGCCAGAATTCTGGGAGTTGAAGTCCAGGAGTCATAAAAGAGCCGAGGTTGCCTACCCCTGCCCTAGGGACTAGAGACTTGTCCACCGAAGTGGGGCCTGAGAAGAGGGCGACCCGGGCCCCTTTCCGAGGGAGGGGCAGCCTTGGCCTCGGAGCTTCGACTCCCATGCCCGAGGGGCGCCTTCGGCCCCGCCCTTGGGGGGTTCGGAAAAAGGGGGAGGGGCAAAGGAGTAGGCGGACCCAAGCTGAGCCCCTCCTGCCCTGCCCCCCCCCATTCCTTCCCCCCCCCCCCCAACCCCCGGCAGGGCCCTGCCTCGCGCTTCCCCCGCCCCACCCATCAGCCCCGGCCCCATGGCTTGTCTGCTTTGGGTGGGGGTCGCTTGCTTCCTTCCAGCCATCCGCCTTTCCCATTCGCTCCCTCCCTCCTTTCCTTTTGCTTCCTTTTTCTCTTTCTCCTTCCTGCATTCCTTTCGCTTTTTTTTCTCCCTTTGTCTCTCCCTTTCCGTCTCCTCTTTTTATTTTTCTTTCTTTTTCTCTTTCTCTCTCTCCTTTCTTTCTCCTTCCTTCCTTTTTTCTTTATCTCCCTTAATCCCTCCCTCTTTCTCTCCTTTCCTTTCACTTCTTTCTGTCCTTTCTCCCATTCTTTCTCTCTCTCTTTCATTTCTCTTTGTCCTTCCTTCTTTTCTGTTTTATCTCCCTTCTCTCTTCCCCCTTTCTCTCTTTTCTCTTTTCCCTCCTTTCTTTCTTTTTCTTTCTTTCTCTTTTTTCTTCCTTCCTTCCTTCCTTCCTTGTCTCTTTCTTTCTTTCTCTTTCTTCCTTCCTTCCTTCCTTCCTTCCTTCCTTCCTTCCTTCCTTTTCTTTCTTTCTCTTTTTCTTTTTCTTTCTTTTTTCTTTCTTTCTTTCTTTCTTTCTTTCTTTCTTTCTTTCTTTCTTTCTTTCTTTCTTTCTTTCTTTCTTCTTTCTTTCTTTCTTTCTTCTTTCTTTCTTTCTTTCTTTCTTTCTTTCTTTCTTTCTTTCTTTCTTTCTTTCTTTCTTTCTTTCTTTCTTTCTTTCTCCAACACAGAGAAATTCTGGGCAGTGTACAAATAAAATCTTAAAAGCATAAAAACATAAAAAATACTATACAACATCCCAAAGGCGGCAAGGAGTCTTAGAAATTCATTCAGAGGTGTGTGTGTGTGGGGGGGGGCTTTCAGACCACTAACTAGCCCCACTGCTGCCTCTTCCTCTGGGCACCCCAAGCAGGATTTTCGGGGAGAGATTGCAACCCTTGGGCTTTCCTGGATAAACCAGGTGGATTTTAAGACCCAGCGACAAATCCTCTTTGGCTGCCTTGCCG
>NC_139512.1:357684706-357690563 GCF_947247035.1 Vipera ursinii | reverse complement strand
GGAGGAAGATTGTGGGGTCCTTGGTGCTCTCCGAGTTTGGCTGTTCTCTTGCAGACGTTTCATGACCCAACCAGGGAACATCACCAGTGCTAGGAGGGAGGAGGAGGAGGAGGAGGAAGAGTACTGTGGGGTCCCTGGTGCCCTCTGAGCTGGGCTGTTTTCTTGCAGACGTTTCGTGACCCAACTAGGGGACCTCATCAGGGCTAAAAGGGAGGGGGGATTGTGGAGGAGGAGGAGGAGGAGGAGGAAGATGACTGTGGGGTCCTTGGTGGTTTCCTTGCAGACCTTTCCTGACCCAGGTAAGTAACATCCGCAGCCAGCAGCGCAACTCTTTGAGCACAGATGATGTTACCCAGCCTGGTAATGAAACAACCCAACTCAGAGAGCACCAAGGCCATTAAGCCGTGTTGGCCCCACACAACCTCGGATTAAATCTTAACCCCACTTAACCCCGTCCCCTGGGCCCCTCCAACAGCCCCTTAAGGTTGGGTTCACACACACCCCCTCCCCAGGTCCCCCTCCAAGGGGACTCAGCCCCAAGCCACACTCTCCGCTGCCGTCGGCATCCTCTCTTTTATTTGTTACAAATGTACAAGATTCGAATCCAGAGATTCCAGCGCAGCACCCAGGTACCCCTGCAGACCCCCCCCCCACATCCACCCCCCCCATGGCTGTCTTCAGCTTCACGCGTTTCTCCGCAGGGGAGGGGAGGGGGGCACTGGAGACACACACACACAGATGAAACACACACACACACACACACACACACACACACACACGGTCTGCAAAACCGCCGGGTGTCGAATGCAGGACAAAGCAAGATTTTTTTTTTCTAAAAAAACAAAAAACCTAACCCCCCCCCCAAAAGAAAAAGAAAAAAAATCTGGATTCCAAAGAGGAGAGATTAGTCCTTGCTTGCCTGGGAGGGGGGGGGAGGAAGGGAGAGGGGGAGGGGGAGCCCAGCTTTTTTTGGGGGGGGGCTGCTCCGATCTCAGCGGCTTCCTTGATGTTGCTATTCCAGTGTTAACACTATTGGGGGGGGGGAATTTGCCAGATAAATACACTTGGTCTCTCTCTCTATACAGACAGGTGATCACATGGGGAGGGGGGGACATGGAAGGACAGATCCACGTACTATATATGAGGGGAGGTCCCTCCTGGGGGGGGAGAAGAGACAGAGGGAGGGGGGGTATTTACACTGCCCAAGATCCCCCTGCCCGTCCTTCCCCTACACCCCTCCCACCCCCCACACACCAGGACACCCCCCTCCTGCTCTATCGTTGCACCAAAGGACCGTTCAGGGCAGGTGTGCAGTGCAGAAACTGGCCGGCGGGGTGGGGTGGGGTGGGGGGAGAGCGAGGAAGGGGACCCTCCCCCCCCCTCACTGCTTCTTCTCGCGGGTGGTGATGGTGACCAGCTGCTTGGCTGCCTTGGCAATGTCGTAGGCGCACTGGATGACCTGCTGGGTCAGGAGCTGGTAGTCCACCGGCGCCCCGGGTTCGAGTGGTACCGTCTTGCGGCATTCGCTCTGCAGCCGGTAGGCGCTGGCGTTGAGCAGGCGCAGAGAGCTGCGCACCGTCTCCAAGGCCGGTTTCTGCGGGCGAAAGGGCCAGAATTGGCAGGCTTCTCCAAGCATCGCAGGATCAGCTCCTGAGACGGGGGGGGTCCCCAACCCCCGCCCCCCCAGGGGCACAGACCGGTACCGGGCCGCAGCACGCCAGCAACCGGGCCGCACAAACACGCAAAGCAACACCCGCGAGATGCAGGCAGCGCACGGAAACCGGTGGTCTCTGGTGCCCGAAAGGTTGAGGACCTCTGTCCTAAGAGATCATCTAGTCCACCCCCCCCTACTTGCTGCAGGATTCACTGCAGGTAATCCTCGGCTTACCGCCGCAACTGACCTTGAAACTGCTAAGCCAGTGCGAGGCTACGGAGCAAGTTGCGCTCGATTTTACGACCTTCCTTGTCAAGCGAACGGCTGCGGTCGTTCAACGAACCGTGCGGTCATTAAGCGAATCGGGCTTTCCCCATTGATTTTGCTTGTTGGAAGACAGCTAGGAAGGCCACAAGGGGGGGGTCACGTGACCCCCACCCACCTAAGACGGTGCAACCGCCATAAATACAGGGAGTCCTCGACTTATAACTGTACATTCAGTGACCGTTCAAAGTTAACAACGGTCCTGGAAAAAAAGACTGACAACCATTTTTCCCACTTAACGACCGTTGCAGCATTGCCCCCCCCCCCCCCCCGTGGCTCACATGATCAAAATTTGGATGCTTTGTTATTTGTTTATGATGGTTGCCGTGTCTGGGGGGGGGGGAGGTCACGCGATCCCCTTTTGCGACCGCCCGACTAGCCAAGTCAACGGGGGGGGGAGCCGGATCCACTTAACGACTGTGTGTCTCGCTTAACCGATGCAAAGATTCACTTAACAACAGTGGCAGGAAATGTTGTAAAACGGGGCAAACTCGCCGGATGGAATATTTCAGTCAGCAACCTAAATTTTGGGCTCCATGGTGCTCGTAAGCTCTAACGGAGTTGGAAGGGACTTTTGAGGTCATCTAGTCCAACCCTCTGCTCAGTTGTCGTCCTTGGCGGCCTGGAAGATCTTAGCTCCCAGGGTGAGCAGTTCCCCCCCACCCCCACCCCCACCCCGGCTTCACCAGGACCTGTGTGTGTGTGTGTGTGTGTGTGTGTGTGTGTGTGTGAATGCAATCATCCCCCTTTGCCCCGGAGCAAAGATTTCTGGGAAAGAGTAACTTATGACCTGTTCTCACACTTACGACCGTGGCAGCATCCCCGGGATCACGGGATCAAGATTCTGACGCTTGACAACTGACTCGTATTTATGACGGTCACCGTGATCCCCTTTGGTGACTGACCCTCTGACCAGCAACAGTCAACGACGGGGGACCCTGATTCGCTTAATGACTGTGTGGCTAATTTAACGACCGCGGCGATTCGCTTAGCAACGGTGTCAAGGAAGGTCGTACAACGGGGCAAGACTCAGCAACAGCCTCGCTTAGCAATGGAAACGGGTTCAATGGCCGTCGCAAGTTGAGGACAATCTGTAACGACGACGCGGTGAATCTGGCAGGATAACAGGGCCCAAATAATGTGAATTTAGACGCTCCCACTGCCCAACTCATTGTGTGGGTTATTTTAGGTCGGGGTCCCGTGCAAACATGGCAGCATGGAGTGGGTGGGCTAGGGGTGGGAGCTGCCGGATCCAGTTTCAATTCTCTTAACTTGAAGCCCCCCACCCCCCGATTCTGTACAGCGTCGTCCCTTCTCTCCTATCGCCCCAAATTCTCCATCTGGTCCGTCCGTCCCCCCGTCCTTTCCTGCAGGGGTCTCTCAAGTTGGCCCCTTTACAACTAGTGGACTTCAACTCCCAGAATCCCTCAGCCGGCATTCTGGGAGTTGAAGTCCACAAGTCTTAAAAGTTGCCTTCTCCTTCGATCAGAGGTGTCCATCCAACCTTGGCTGCTTTGAGGCCTGTGGACTTCAAATCCCAGAATTCCCCAGCCAGCCTTGCTGGCTGGGGAATTCTGGGAGTTGAAGTCCACAAGTTGTAAAGCTAGGAGGGGAGCTAGCTAGGAAGGGAGACCCCCCAAAGAAGGAATCTCGTAACAGAAGGTCACCTGCAGCCCACCCTGTTGGAATGCAAGGGGGTGGGCTACGACCTCTGGCCCCCCTACCTTGGGGAAGAGCGAGGCCATTTCCGTCACCGCCGTGTGGATTTTCTCCGAACAGGGGACGAAGCTGCTGGGGAGGAAGAGGGAAAGCGTAAGATCCAGAGTCTGGGGGGGGGGGACAGGCGGCCCAAGGTCCTACATGGCGAGGGGACCCCAATCGTTGGGGGAAATTAGGGTTCGGCATCAAATACGGATATTCCTCAACTTATAGCCATTTGTTTAGTGACCATTTGAAATTACAACTTAGCCACCCTCCAAAAAAAGGTGGTCTCTCAGAACTCCCCAGCAAGCTTGCTTGAAGAGGGGTGGATTCAACTCTCAGAATCCCCCAGCCGGCATGTTTTAAGAGGGGTGGGCTTCCACTCCCAGAATCCCCCAGCCAGCCTGCTTTAAGACGGGTGGGCTTCCACTCCCAGAATCCCCCAGCCAGCCTGCTTTAAGAGGGGTGGGCTTCCAGAATCCCCCAGCCAGCCTGCTTTAAGAGGGGTGGGCTTCCACTCCCAGAATCCCCCAGCCAGCCTGCTTTAAGAGGAGTGGATTCAACTCCCAGAATCCCCCAGCCAGCCTGCTTTAAGAGGGGTGGATTCAACTCCCAGAATTCCCCAGCCAGCCTGCTTTAAGAGGAGTGGATTCAACTCCCAGAATCCCCCAGCCAGCCTGCTTTAAGAGGGGTGGATTCAACTCCCAGAATTCCCCAGCCAGCCTGCTTTAAGAGGGGTGGGCTTCCACTCCCAGAATCCCCCAGCCATCATGCTTTAAGAAGGGTGGGCTTCCACTCCCAGAATCCCCCAGCCATCATGCTTTAAGAGGGGTGGGCTTCCACTCCCAGAATCCCCCAGCCACACACCCCCCAATTCTGACTTTGGCAAAGTCATTGAGCTTCCTCACCACTCCCACCTGGATCTTCAGCCCCGGGTCCTTCCCCAAGACCATCATCCTTGGCTAGAGAGATCCTTGGCTAGATCCCACCCCCCTGGGACACCCCCCCCAAAAAAAGGGGCTCCTGGAAGCCCCTTCCTGACCTATCGTGTTTGAACTCCTGGGCAGCCCTCAGAAGCTCCTGGATGTTCTTGGTGACCTGCTCGGTCTTCAGGATGACGTCCTCCGTGCTGGGCAGACCCCCGTCCAGGTCACCTTCCGGCACCTCGGGCTCCAGGTGCAAATCCTCTTCCTTCCCCAGCTCCAGGAAGCGTTTCCCGTCCATGCTGGTTGGGGGGAGGGGTTTGAGGAAAAAAAGAGGGTCAGGTTAAAAAAAAAGCAGAATTTCCCCCCCAAAGCAGAGTCCTCCCTGGCATGGGTTGGGGTGAAAGGGTTTGAATCCTCCATCAAAATTACATTTCTTTTTGCATTTGCATTTCATTTTTTTTTTTTAAAAAAAATATCTTAGATTACGGAAGGGCCTCGATTTACGAGCACAATTTCTGAGCCCCAAATTTCAGTTCTTAAGCGAGACGTTTGCTGAGTTTTGCCCCATTTTACGAACTTTCTTGCCACCGTCGTTAAGCGAATCGCTGCCTGTGTTAAGTCAGTCACACGGCTGTTAAGTAAATCCGGCTTCCCCCCCCCCCCGCTTGGGTTTGCTGGTCAGGCGGCTGCCAAAGGGGATCACGTGACCAACCCCCCCCTCCCCAGGACGCTGCGACCGTCATAAATAGGAGTCAGTTGCCAAGCGTCCACATTTTGATCACGGCGGGGGATGCTGTGATGGTCATTAAGTGTGAAAAGCGGTCGTAAGTCACTTTTCCCAGGACTGTTGTAACTTCTGTCACAGAATGGGATGTATCTTGAGGACTAGCTGTCTTTGGTTTTTAATACTTTATGACAGTCATTTAATTGTAAAACCATCCAGGGACCCTTTAGGAGGGAAATGGGCAGTTAAGAATTTGATCCATCCATCCGTCCATCAATCAGCTATTTGTCTGAAATGGGATAGGTTTCCTGCCTGAGCAGGGGGTTGGACTAGATGACCTCCAAGGTACCTTCCAACTTCATCATCATCATCATCATCATTTATCTGGGGCCCCTCGCGGTCGTACATTGAGGAATACCTGTGTGTCTGAACTGGAGAAGGGGAGAAGCCCCGAGAGAAGTTTACCGTCTCCAACAAATGCTGGAAGTTTTTAAGAAGAGACTGGGCAGCCATTTGTCTGAAATGGTA